>NC_086120.1:3907500-4115000 GCF_963921235.1 Mobula hypostoma
ATCTTCCAGATAGCCTACAAACATGTTTTTGTTTAATTTATTCTATGTCTGTTTTTCACCTTAAATGTGTCTCTGTGACTGTCAGAGCCTGCCTGCAATTTACAGTCTGGCGACCGACTGAATGATCTAGCACTTCGCTATCACCGAGACTTGGACAGTCTCAAAGTGAAGAAACTTCAAGGCAGGGTGCCAGACAGTGTACAACTCCATTTTCACCGAGTAAAGCGTCCATTAATCGGCAATTAAAGCCTTGAAGAAGATTGAGGCATTGACACGAATGCAGAAGGCGAGTGAGATTTCTGTGACGACTGCCTTCCTTTTGATCGCTGCTGGAGAAGGAGTCTATGAGAGGCCTATCGCTGTGTGTCTCACCGTGACAGGAGGGTAGGCCTCTCTGCCTCATGTGGTGACCCTCTCTGTCGATGAATGTCACTGATATTGGAGGATGGTATCGTGGTTCTGCGTTCATGGACTGCACTATTGAATTTATGGTCTGTGGACTTTTTCAGACATGGTTTTTATACTCTGTGCTTTTTAATGCCTGTTCCTTTTCTGTTTTGTTGTGCGAGGGAGGGTATTTGTGGATTGATGTTCTCTTGTGTTCTGTTAGTTTTTTTGTGCAGGGAGGGGTCATTTTTCGGGGGTCAAAGTTCCTGTTCCATTTTGTGTGGGGACGGAGGGATTGTGGGGTGTTGGTGGTCGGGATGCCATTCTTTTTTGTGTGGTAGGGAGGTGGGGTTGATGTTTCTCTCTGAATGACTTTCATGTGTTTTTTTTGTTTCATGACTATCTGGAGAAGACAAATTTCAGAGTTGAATATGGATAAGTGCTTTGATAATGAATGCACCTTTGAACCTTTGAGACATAGAGATTCACTGGAGATAGCTGTGGGAACCAATGCTGTCTTTGAAAGTTTTCCCCAAGGGCACTACATGTCGAGTGGTCGAGGGCATATCTGTGGGGAATACCAGAGGTTATGGTGGGTGAGAGAATTGAGAAGAAATGCCAGCTGAGAGTGGGCAGGGCAATGGAGGCACTGCCAAAAAAGTCAGGTATTATGTTTTTGTAACTTCAGAAACTAAATGAAAGAAAAACACAGGAGCTGTGAAATTCTTTTTTTCAGTAAGGCGCGCACATATCACTTGGCGATGTAATAACGTCATTTACTTCTTATATATAACCCATGAAGAATTATGTAAACAAATAAACAATGCTTAATCAAACATTATATTTAGTTTATACTGCTTAGTTATAAACTCCAACTCAATAAATATTGCATTTCAGCTCAAATATGTAACATAATGCTCTCTAGTCATTATATCCACCAGATGACATCAGACACTATCGTCACTATGTAGTAGAGTGGTCCAGTTCTGTCCTTACTCTTCCCAAGTATCTACTTTGATCACCTCTGTAGTTCCTCATCTGGGCTGTTTAAGGAGCCTTCAATTTGTCTCAGCTGTTTGTCCTGATTTCTCCTTCTGAGAGTGGGTCTGAAGAGCACAATGGATGACCCAGGAAGAGTATAGCTGGTGATTTGTTAGTTGTAGAGTGTACTGCATTGTGATATCCAAGGAGGAAATTGGTGAGTTTCTGATAAAGTGTCCGTGTAGAGTGTTCTGCTGACATTGCTCACAGTGCTTTCTTTAGACTCTGAACAAACCTTTCAGCCAAGCCATTTATAGTTGAAAGGTATTGTGCAGATGTAATATGTCTTATTCCTTTCTTCCTTTCTTCCATGGTCTTCTACCCTCTCCTATCAGATTCCCCTTCTCCAACCCTTTATCTCTTTCACCAATCAACTTCCCAGCTCTTTACTCTTTACTCTTTACTGGGAGGCCTTTCCCAGTTTCACCTATCACCTACCACTCTTCTGTGGATTGAAAATGGACACTCGTGCTTGATGACTAGTTATGAGGGTAAACCCTCTTCCATACGAGTTCTAGTTGAAATGTTTTACAATCCAAGCCAGACAAGGTCTCTCTGTCAATGCGTGCCTAATTTTTCTCAGCAGTGGTAGGGAAACGTGATACAAAGACTATGGGGCATTCACTTCCATCACTCATCACATGTGACATGACTGCACCTGTACCAGAAGGCTTTGGAAAACTCAGGCACAGGCAAGCTTCACTAGACGATGTCAATCATAATGTGTGAGTACGGTGTCTGACATCACCATCTCCTTTGCCTTTTGGAAAGCCACCTCACACTAATTCCTCCATTACCATTTCTTTCCAATCTGTAGTAACAGATTCAAATCGTGGAGCACAGTAGCCAGGTTTGGAAGGAACCTGTTATAGTAATTGACAAATCCTAAAGATGACCACAGGTTTGAAGCATTCTTTGGCCTTGGGGCATCCACTACTGCTTGAATTTTCTCAGCATACTTGTGTAAATCCTTGTGCATTAATAGTGTGACCATAGTAAGTGAAGCGAGTCAAAAGAATTCACATTTGTAGCATTGTGCTCTGAGCCCATAATCTTCTTAAACTTTTTAAACACCATCTTGAGATTTTGGGGATGATGCTCGTCATCCTCACCGGTAACAATAATGTCACCCAGGTAACTCTGAGTGCCTGGGCAGCCTTGAAGCACCTGATCCACAGCTTTCTGCCAGAGCTCAGCAGCAGATGCTATTCCAGAAATAAATCTATTATAATGATAAAGTGTTTAAGATGAGAAACACATTGGACTATTCCTCCATCTCCGTCTGTAGGTGGGCTTCAGCTAAGTCCACTTTGGTAAAAGGTTTCCCTCCAGAAAAGTTTGCAAAGGTACCTGGGCAAAGGATATTGATCTGCTTTCAGTACTGGGTTGATGGTGACCTTAAGATCACCACAGATCCTGACTGACCCATTCTTTTTAGCTACAGGGACCACTGGCACTGCACTGAATCTTGCAAAAAAAAAATTCCTTCAGCTTCCTTGTGATCTAGCTCACTAGCTACTTTAACATGGATGGTATAAGGAACTGGCTGAGCTTTTTAAAACTTGGGTGTGGCATTTTCATTTAACACTATTTTACCCTTCTTATGTTTGAGTTTTCCAATGCCATCCTTGAACACTGCTGTGGCATCATCCAGTACCTGTCTTAACTTGTTTTCAGTTGATTCTACTGCAGGGGATGTGGCATGCAAATAGTTGATGGCTCCCCGATTAAGTTGTAGTTGTCTGAGCCAATCACATCCCACAATGTTGGCCCTTCTGTTTTTACCACATGTAACCAAATGTGGCTTGTTGGTTATTGTATTTCAATGCTATGAATGAAATACATACCTTAGGAAACTTACCTTTCCTCCAGTATAAGTTCTTAGTTGGATATCTGCAGGCTTCAGTTTAGTATCTTGAAAATTCCGTTCAAACTAATTTTTTCTTCCCTGTGCATTCCATTTATTTTTGTCTGCCCAACATGCTCTTTGAATGAGCCCTACTTTATTGCATTTTTTGGAAATTTCACTTTTAGTCTGGTGTGCATGAGCTCCCTGCCACATCTTTGTTTCGATTTTGCAATTTTGTTTACATATTTTTATTCCTGACTGCAACTCAATTGCATCTCTGGCTGCTGTTTCCATTGATACAGTAACTTTTACTGCTCTTTTAAATATGAGTTGTTGTTCAGTTAGGAACTATTTTTGTATGATTTCTTGTAAGATTCCACAACCAAACAGTTTCTCAGTGTATCATTAAGCCCATCACTGAACTGACAATGCCCGGACAATTTCTTCAATTCAGCCATGTAAGCTGAAATAGACTCTTCTTCCTTTTGATTGTGCTTATAAAGCCTAAAGCATTCTGCAATCAGCAATGGTTTTGGTTTCAAATAGTCCTACATTACATCCACAGTATCATTTCAACTGGTTTGGTTGAAGCAGTTAAACTTCTAAGCAAACTGTATGCTTTTCCACTGATTGTGCTCAGCAACACTGGCACTAATTTTTCATCGACTATTTAATTTGCTTCAAAATATTGCTCAATTTGTTCAATATACATCATCCAGTTATCTGTTGTGCAATCGAATGTATCTTTCTTTCCTATATAGTCAGCCTTTTCTGCTTTTTAAAATTTATTATTGTTATCACCTAGTACTCACTGTTTATGAACCTGTGGCCGTACTTGTTGTTTGTTAATTTTGTCTGTTTGTTGCCTTTTTTAAAACTCGAACATCTTTCTCCCCTTCTAAAGAAAAACATGCTGTGTTTCAAGTGGTAGATAGTCATCTCTAGTTCGTTTTAAAACTTCCTTGTCACAACCGTTATGTTTTTTAAACTCCAGAAGCTAATCAAAAGAGAAACACAGGAGGCAGGATATTCTTTCCCTTTTTTTAGTGAGGCGCTCACATATGATGTGGCGGTGTAATGACGTGTGCCATTCACATACTTCTTACATACTGTATAACCCATAATAGATTATGTAAGCAAACAGAAAATGCTTAATCAAACTAATTTACAATATTAGTCAGATATTACTGAAATATTAAATATTCTACACCATGCATTTAGGGAGGGAGTGAGGGACTGGGGCCTTGTTGAATTCTGGACTTTTTCCTCTTGCACCTTATTTGGTCCTCAGATATCAAGCAAACCGAGTCAATCTGATAAAGCTGAGAACCGCAGTGACTGTGGTAGGACACAAGGTGTAAAGATTAATGTGTTGTCAAAAATGCACCAGTAAAACCACAAGCTGAAAACATGATATGATTTTAGCTTATAGCACAGTGAATCGACAGCAGAAAAAGGCACTGGGAAACTAATGAACTGCATTTGTGTGCTGCCCTTTGACCTGATAAGTGGCCCAAGACCTGTCAGTGGAACCTGCTAGAGAAGCAGCTGTTGACTCACAGATGGAAATATTAGATCAGTAGACACGTGTGTTAAGTAGTAAGACACAGAAAATACTGGTCAGGCAGCATCTACGCAGGGAAATGAACAGTTGATGTTTTGGGCTGACATGATGAAGGGTCTCAGCCTAAAATGTCAACTGTTTATTTTCTTCCATAGATGCTGCCTGACCAGCTGAGTTCCTCCAGCACTTTGTATGTGTTGCTCAAGATTTCATGCATCTATAGAATCTTGAGTGTCTGTTTGAAGTAGCATTTCAGTGAAGTGGAAAGCTGCAGGGAAAGGTGTCCAGAAGCCAGAGTGAAGGACACATCTCACAGAGAGATGACATTTAAGGTGGAAGTCGGAGAGGTGCTGAGTCAGCAGAAACCAGGCACTAGATGTGATCAAAAAATAGAGTGTGACCTATGTAAGAAGAGCTTAAATGGGAACCGGTGCTGCATGTGCAGTCATGATATAGCAGTGAGTAGAGCGCAGCAGGAGAAGAGTCGTGGTATGAGTCAGAGGCAGAAGCCGGCCCTTCACAACACTTGGTGTACACTTCCCTCTGGATGTAGCTCAACTGCCAGAAAGGAGAGGCTGCAAATGAATTCTCTATTCTGCCTGACCCTCTATACTGGTCAAAATCAGCATCTGACCCAGCAGGGAGTCCATCCATTCTCAACACAAGGCTCAACTCAGGATACTGTGCACAGCAAAAAATGCAGATGCTGGAAATCTGAAATAAATATAGACGCTGGAGAGGAGATACAGAAACCTTAAGACTCACACTCAATGTTTTAGGAACAGCTTCTTCCCCTCCACCATCAGATTTCTGAATGGCTCATGACACATGAACACTGCCTCACTATTCCCCTTTCATGCTGTTTACTTATTAGTTAGTTTGTTTCTTTCTTTATTTGCAACTTGTAGTCATTTTTACATCTCTTACTGCACTGCTGCCACAAAATGATAAATTTCACATCATATGTCAGTTACAATAACCTGATTCTATTTTTGTGTTGCCGGTCTACAACTTTAGTAAGCTGAAAACCATTTACATTTTCCTGTACTGCCCTTGCAGCAGCTGTGTGTGAAGATCTTGTCCACAATGCCTCTGATGGACAGACTCCTCACACTGACTCTGGGAGAATCTCTCACACCACTGGGACAGAAAGGTTGAGCTTGATCCTGGAAAGTGCTTAACCTGTGCCAGAGAACAGAAAGCTCAGTGTGCCTACGGGAATGGAGTCTTCTCCTTCCTCAAGTTGGAAATGATCCACTTCCTCTTCCTAGGAGATGAGGCTGTAAATTTGTGACTGAAATTATTCACTGCTGAGGTGTGGAACATTAGCAGGGATATCGTCTACTTCAGAGAATTGGAATTGGAATTGATTTACGATTGTCATATGCACTCAGCTACAGGAAAAAGCTTTCCTCGCATTCTGTTCATACAGATCCAAACGTTACACTGTGCTTTGAGGTAGAACAAGGTTAAACAATAATACTGCAGAATAAAGTATAACCACTACAGGAAAAGTACAGTTCAGGTAAACAGTGAGATGCAAGATCACTGTGGGGCCAAGGGTCCAATTTGTGTTAGGGGGGAATTATGTAATAATCTTATAATAGTAGGGAAGAGGTGGATTGGGCAGGCAGAGCTAAAGATATTCCCTAAAGGTTCTTCAGTTATATTCATAGTAAAAGGGTGACTAGGAAGAGACTAGTTTCTCTTAAAGACCTGCAAGGCTGCATACCAAGCCATTATATCAGGCCTTGTTAGCTTGTAGCCGAGATATGGTTTTGTTAGTCAGAGGTGGCAGCAAGGCTGTATGGGACAGACTGCTGCAGGATGGAATCCAGGACCCTTACGACAATGTTGAGAAACTCTCAGAGTGCTCCTTCTAGAGCCCCTTCCCACTTCTCAGTTCTTGATAGGTTCACCATTATTCATGGCTCTCAGTGCGACAGGCCTCTGGGTTTTTGGGCCTGGACAGTACTGAAGAACCCATGCATGTCATAGCTATGAGCAAGTTGCTGAATCTCCAGTATCTCTCCACCCACCATCTGTTCTTCGGGTCACTTGTATCCAAACTTGGCCTTTAGGTACATAGCAGCACTTTCTCTCATCTGAGCCCTAGAGCAGCTTCTGATTCATGATTGCCTTATGGTGTGGTTAATAAGATCCTGGATCTCCTTGTCAGTCTCATCAAATGCGGTGGAGAAGCCAGGAATCCCTTCACAATATTGATCATGGTGGGATTCAGGGCAGCCCAGAGTTAGTGGACGTCTTTTGCTTCTGTTGGTATGCCATATTGTCAATGCTACAAATTCTCAGAATATTGTGATTGTCACAAGAACATCAACATTCTTTCAATAGTGGTGTTCTTGTGATAACAACAATATTTCCTGTGGTTGAGGGGGTTACAAATGAGAGATCACAGGCATTACCTAAAGGGGATGGAATAAAGAATAAATGAGGAAAATCTTTCGTTTATGCTGCCCATGATTGGGATCTAGAATGGACGTCCTGGAGGAGTAGAGGAGATAGGCTCCATTGTGTCCTTTAATAGGGACTTGGACAAAAATAGGGTGAAGAAGAAAGGACTAGTGGGGAATGGAGTGGTGATGGAATGACAGAGTTGTTCTAGGAGAGAGCTGACGTGGATGTAAAAGGCTGAACATTGTCCTTTTGTGCTGTAACAATTTGATCCCGAACTCCAGCACCTACATACAACATCAGCAGTCTGCAGACCCCAGTTCCCCAACACACTGTGGACAAAGGCTGTAAAGGATATGTGAAGCCCAGTATTCCCACACTCCATTGACAGTTTTGTTGATACACTGTAGGAATGAATGGACCTCATTATTTTCACCAACTGTGCACGATGTACTGTCCCAGTTTTGACACACTGTTGGAGTGTAGTGAGAATCTGCTGTAACTGGCATTGCACAAAGCAGGAGGAACTGGCCAGGGAACACACTGATATTTTAGATATTGTATGTATTTGTATTTCCTTTCTTCCGTGAATTGCGACTTACCCCACATTTTTTCTCAGTACCTTCCAGTCAGCAGCAGAAAGGATATTGAATTTTTAGCTGAAAAATCAGAACTTCCCTAGAAAGGTAAAACTCGCCTGAACTGCTGAACCATCAGATGATACTGGTTATGGTCTGAGCTGTGCTTAGTGCTGAAAGGATGGACTGACATGTTTCAACCTCATTGACATTGCTGCATATTCTCCATGGAGTGTCTGTAGCGTAAGACCATAAGATATAATAGCAGAATCAGGCCATTTGGCCCATCGAGTCTGCTCCGTCATTTCATCATGGCTGATCCATTTTGCTCTCATACCCAGTCTTCTTCACCCTGTATCCCTACATGCCCTGACTAATCAAGAATATATCAACCCCTGCCTTAAATATACCCGATGACTTGGTCTCCACTGCCACCTGTGGCAACAAATTTCACAGATTCACCACTCTTTGGCTAATGAAATTCTTCCTCTTCTCCATTCTAAATGGAGGTCCTTCTATTCTGCGGCTGTGTCTTCTGGTCTTAGAGTCCCCCACCATAAGAAACATCCACTCCACATCAACGCTTTTGAGGCCTTTCAACATTTAATAGGTCTCAATGAAATCCACCCTCAATCTTCTGAAATCCAGTGAGTACAGATCCAGAGCCATCAAACGCTCTGCATATGATAAGCCTTTCAATCCCGGAATCAGTTTTGTGAACCTCCTTTGAATCCTCTCCAATGTCAGCACATCTTTTCTTAGATAAGGTGCCCAAAACTGCCCACAGTACTCCAAGCAAGGCCTCACCAGTGCCGTATGAAGCTTCAACATTACATCTTTGCTTTTATTTCCAGTCCTTTTGACATGAATGCTGACATCACCTTTGCCTTCCTCACCACTGGATCAACCTGCAAATTAACCTTTCGGGAATCCTGCCAGAATCCACCAAGTCCCTTTGAGCAACACACATCAAAGTTGCTGGTGAACGCAGCAGGCCAAGCAGCATCTGTAGGAAGAGGTGCAGTCGACATTTCAGGCCGAGACCCTTCGTCAGGACTAACGAAGGTGCTGCTTGGCCTGCTGCGTTCACCAGCAACTTTGATGTGTGTTGCTTGAATTTCCAGCATCTGCAGAATTCCTGTTGTTTGCGTTTAAAGTCCCTTTGAGCCTCGGGTTTTTGAATTTTCTCTTCATTTAGAAAATAGACTATGCTTTTATTTCTTTTACCGAACTGCATGACCACACACTTCCCGACACTATATTCCATCTGCCACTTCTTTGCCTATTCCTCTGATCTGTAGCCTCCCTGCTTCCTCAAAACTACCTGCCCCTCCACCTATTTTTATGTTATCTGCAAACATGGCCTAAAGCCATCAATCCCATCAACCAGACTGAGTGACAGTCCACCCCAAACAGCTTTGCAGCTTTCCAGCTGGCCATCTTGAACTGAGCTTGTGTTTCTATTGTGGCAGGACAAACCCAGGCCATTTTACAATTCAGGAAGTACCTTCAAAGTGTAAATATAGCAGCCAAATTGTGTCCAAGAAGCTCCTATGTATAGCAATGACCAGGTGACCTAATATTGACTGGGTCATCTGATGATACTGGCTGAAAAATGTCTGGATGGGAAATGTAGAAAAAAGATTCCCTGTTTCTCAATAGTTCTGTGGAATTTTTAATGTTCAAATGGGAGAACATGAGACTATTTAGTTTAATATCTCCTTCTTCTTCATCATGGACAGTCCATCGGGATCAGGGTCACTTTCTTAAGTGGCTAATGAGGGTCATTGACTTTATCACTGGAGGGTCAGGAGGAGCTTGGTGGGAGGGGTGGGGTAGTGTGGGGGCTGCATGGGCCTTTGTGTGCGCCTCCATTAAGACGTAGTGATAAGTGATTTCCCAGATGCCCCTTCTCCATCCTGAAGTCACAGGCCGGGGTTTCCCACGAGCTGGTGAGGATGAGATATCCTTTTAAGGATGCTCTTGAATCACTTTCCTCCTTGCAATCTCCTGCTGTGATGGAGCTCAGAGATGAGTGGGTGTTTCGGTGGATCTGTGCTGTGCAGCGATGATTTGAGCACCAAGTTGGGGATGTTGATCAGGAGAGCACTCAGACAAAGATTTGTCTGTCCTACCATTTGGTTGAGAGAAATTTGTAGAGACAATTGTGTGTCAGGAAACGCAGAGGAGGCTGGACACAAAAACAGAGCAGCAGAGATGATTTAGCAGTAAACAAAATAACAAGCCATGAGGGGCCACAAAACAAGACAGAACAGATACTTAACATAGCAAAGCAACAAGGCAACTGAAGGCCAGGAGTACCTGGTTGAGGCGGACTGAACAAAGGACTGTGGATGAGAGCTGGGATTAAGTAGGCTGCAGGTGATAAGTTGAAGAGAAGTCATACTTTATTGATCCCGGGGGAAATTGGTTTTCGTTACAGTTGCTCCATAAATAATAAATAGTAATAGAACCATAAATAGTTAAATAGTAATATGTAAATTATGCCAGTAAATTATGAAATAAGTCCAGGACCAGCCTATTGGCTCAGGGTGTCTGACCCTCCAAGGGAGGAGTTGTAAAGTTTGATGGCCACAGGCTGGAATGACTTCCTATGACGCTCTGTGCTGCATCTCGGTGGAATGAGTCTCCGGCTGAATGTACTCCTGTGCCCATCCAGTAGTGGATGGGAGACATTGACCAAGATGGCATGCAACCAGACAGGTGACTTCTGTAAACTAGGGGGAGACTGGGAGGTGCCTGTGCAGGGCTGACATGGAGCCCGTCACACCGCCTCCTACGGCCCAGGACGATCTAGATGCGTCTGGTGGCCCTGGTGGATGGGATTTCCATCGTTGGCTCCTCCATGGGGAACAATGGGAGTTGGTAGCCATGAAGCAATTCAAAGGGTGATGTGTTGTACCTGTGGCAGAGGAGGTATGTAGATCAGTTCAGCCCAGGGCAGATACTTCAACCACGTGGAAGGGTGGAGGTGGCGGAGCATCACAGAAACTTCTCCACTTGCTGATTGGCTCCTTCTGACTGATTGTTGGTCTGTAGAGGACAAACTCATTGCGGAGGAGGGAGGAAATGGCTCGTCAGAAGTAGGAAATGAATTGTGTGCCCTGGTCTGACACAATGCCCTGAGGGAAATCGTGAAGGTGAGCTACATGTTGGAGAATCAGGTCCACTGTCTCAGTGGCTGACGGAAATTTGGGGAGGGTCATGAAGTGAGCATCTTTGTAGAATTGGTCCACCACTGTCATCATCTCACACCTTACTATTTACTTGCATTGATCTTTCTCTGTAGCTGTTACACTTTCTTCTGCATTTTTAATGCTTTAGTTTGTTCTACCTTCAGGCACTGTGTAATGATCTGATCTGTCAAACGGTATGCAGGACACACTTCTCACTGTACATGTGACAATGACAATATTTAGAATGAGACAAGAGATGATCAGAAGAAGGCACAGAGGTCAAGGAGATGATTAATCATTTCATAATCTTTCTAAGATAGTTTGGGGGCATTGCAACTTGGGTTGTGGCTGTGTGGTCAGTCTGTGGATAAGCTGCTGTGTATGTCCAGTCAAACCTGAGAACTAATGTTTGAACAAATATGCAGGAGAGATATATCTATGGAAATAGCTTTCAAAAATACAAAGGTGGCACAAAATATTAGTGTCATCATGATAAGTTGGCCAGCAGCAGGAATAATTCAGAGCACCGAGATGCTTTACACTAGAGAGCAAGGACAATAACCTTAGCTTGAGGGGCTAGGCAGGAGTACAAGCAAAGCAGTAGCAGTCAGGCAGTGCAGTGAGAAACCACAGAAAGCAGGTTCACAGGAGCACTGAGAAGATAAACAATGTCAGAAATTGTACATACACTCATAGAGAAAATGATTTTAAATAAAGATGAATAATTGTCTGATATGAATAATGACATAGTGTTGACCACTCTGGCATAGGGAACAACATGTATGCCTAGAGAGGTCCAAGGAAGTGGCTTTAAGAAACGACTGGCATGTGCTGGCAAGACCCTGAACACAGGAACAAGGATCGTGTGGTCCTGTCAATGAGAAGAGAGCAAAAGTAATGACTGTCAGGAGTATAGAACACAGCTCCATAAATCATCAGTCTCGGTCCAGAAGAGGCTAAAATACCATTTTGATATGGCCATAAAGATTATGTGGAAAAGGTGTGGATAGTCTTTTGGTAGTAATCAACAGGCACTTGAAATAGTTGGAACAAAATTGAATAGACTAAAGGCAATGCACCAAATAATAAACCCAACAGAGGAATATATTTGACTAACGTGGTCCAGAGCATATATCAGCTTACATTGAACAATTTATAAGGGCCAATTTGGAATAAAGTGTCATTTTACTTCTTACCAATCAAATGATGCAGAAATATCAGTTTGCACACAAATAATATTTTGAAGTTCAGGCTGAAGAAAGGTGATGAATATAACCAGAAATGTCATAGTAACTTTTCTTCGAAGGATGCAGTGTTCCACTGACCTGATTGCTGAACCTGATTGGGAACTATGAGGCGAGGAAAGGCAGTTCAGACAGTGTATGCATCAGAACATAATTCAGAAGGAGAGAGGTTCAGCCTGTTTGATGGATTTTATGTACAGAGACCTGACAGCAGGTCAGAGAGTGAAGGCTGTTTTATTGTAGAAATAATGGAGTTTTGGTTCCTTAAGGCTGTTCTATCAGTGGTGTAAGCTCCTACTACCTATTAACTGTCCCTAATGGCATACATCTCAAATAGCCTCTGACAACCAAGTCCAGCTCCTGATCTTCACGTGCGGCTTAACTACTAAGCCTGGCAGAACCATTACTATTGACAGAAGAAAGGCAAAGGTGGGTTACTGCTGCCTTAAAATCATTTGCTTCAGGCAGATGGGGTTTGTTAACCATGGTTGGCAGCTAATCTAGAAGGAAAACTCTAGTCTCAAACCTTGTGGCTATACCCACTCATGGGGAAGGCTTTGGGAGTAAACCCTGAGGAAAAATCCAGAGCTGGAATCCCTAGGGCAATTCTATATTGAGTTCAATGCTGACTGCCATCTTCTGTGACTCTGTGTTGCCAAACTATATCCGTTTCTGCTGTTCCTTTGGATTCATCAGCTGCCTGGAGAGGGGGTGTCTGCTAAATGGGCAACAGCTTGCTCTCCATATTATACTGCCTTGGCTTGTGTATCATGTAGATAGCTGGAATGCAACATCTGTGGTCGACCTTGACCAACAGAGCGCCTCAATGCTTGTATGCTTTAAAGAAATATCTGATGGAGATTGGTGAGGAAATCTGAAGAGTGGTTTCGTCTATAGGATATAGGGAGAGTGGTGATGAAGGTTGTGTGGTCAATGACAGACATTCCTCACATTTCTATTCCTCAGTCTGTCCCCCTGAGTCTCTCAGCTCAGAGTGTTCCTGTTCAGTCCCACCTCTCCACAGGTTTCCCTGTGACCCGGTCTCAGTTCTCTCCAACCCTCCCTTCACCCGGCTACATCAGCGATAACTCAACTGCACCTGTTAGTCTTTGGGGCGGGAGAGGAAATCCATGGGATCACAGTCAGAACGTGCAAACTCCACACAGACGGCACCGGAGGTCAGGGTCAGCCCCAGGGTGCCGAGGATCTGAGGCAGCAGCACTATCCGCTGTGCCACTGGGCTGAAGTTGCTCCTATGGTGAAGTCTGATTTCCATTTAGAACCAATATTGCTGGATGCAGTGACAGATGTTACAACACCTGGTAGATCCCTGGGTTCAGCTGAAGTGACAATAGAATTATCATAGTGTTAGCAGAGAATGTGTCAGTTTCAATTTATAAAATTTATAACTATGTTAAATCAGTTAGCCTTTCATTTTAGAAAGGGGAAGTAGTCAAATACTAATTGTTAAAAATAATTTTTGCTTTAAGGATTATGTGTCTTGAAAAACTGCTTCCTGGTCTTCAACAATGTGTATAGAAAGTTCCAGAATATGCCAAACTTACAGCACTTATAATAAAGAAACATTAAAAGAGGCTGCAATGTAAATTTGGTGGTGCTCACATATTAAACAGGACAAGGCTCCTAACACCTGTGAGCCTAGAGGAACCAAGAGACTTTCAAATGAACCCTTTTGTCTCACTGAACACAGGACACAAATCCACAGGGACAGGAGGAACAAATCAGGACAGCAAAGTGAGGGTTTGAGATAGATTTGGCAGGCAGTGCTAAAGATAATCTCGAAAGGTTCTTCAGTTATATTAACGGAAAAGGGTGACCAGGGAGAGAGTAAGTCCACTTAAAGACCATCAGGTCTGCTTATTGATGGAGTCACAAGGGACGTCCAAGATTTTTAATGTCTATTTTTCCTCTTTCTCCTTACTATATGTCTATTTAGTAAGGAGAATATTATAGACGCAAATAAATTAGGGTAAAAGTAATGAAGTCTTAGAACATTTGCATACAATGATGAAGGAGATATTTGCAGCGCATTAAATTGGGCAAATCTACAGGTTCTGGCCAAATGTACTCCTAGACCTTAATGGAGGCTAGGGAAGAAATTGTGGAGGCCCTTGTAGAGTTATTTGCTTCGCTGTTGGCACTGGTGAAATTGGTGAAGAT
Source organism: Mobula hypostoma (assembly GCF_963921235.1). NCBI lineage: Eukaryota > Metazoa > Chordata > Chondrichthyes > Myliobatiformes > Myliobatidae > Mobula > Mobula hypostoma. Next base: position 3,921,957 of record NC_086120.1, read on the forward strand.
TGGAGAGTGGAAAATGCCTCATTGTTTAAGGAAGATAGGCTAGGGAGCTACAGGCCTGTGAACCGGACTTCAGGATGTAGGGACGTTACTGGAGGGAATTCCGATGGATATGATCTACCATCACTTCGATAATCAAGGTCTGATTAAGATTTATCAGCATGGTTTGAGTGTGGGAGATCACGTTTTTGAAGAGGTAACTAAGCAGGTAGATGAAGTTAGAGCAATGGATATTGTCTATTTGGACTTTAGTAAGGCCTTTGACAAGGTGCTGCATGCCTGGCTAATCTGGAAGGTTAGGTTGCATGGGATTCAGGCGAAGCTAGTGAAGTAATTTCAGAAATAGTTTGATGATAGGAAGCAGAGGGGGATGTTAGAAGGCCGATTCTCTGACTGAAATAACCGTGACTAGTTACCACAGGGGTCAGTCTTGGGACCTCTGTTATTCATTATGTATGTATATTACTTGGATGTGAATGTACATAGCACAATTGACAAGTTTGTTGATGGTGCTAAATGAGGGGTTTTGTTGAAAGTGAAGCAGGTTACAATGAATTACTTGATCTTTCAAGGAGATGGGATGTGGAATGAAAAATGGATTTCAACTTTGGTAAGTGTAATGTGATTCATTTTGGTAATTTAAACCAGGGTAGGACTTATACAGTGAATGGCAGGGCACTGCTGAGTGTTATAGAGCAGAGGAACCTGGGAGTACAAGCACACAGTTTGTTGAAAGTGGCCACACAAGTAGACATGGTGGTGAAGAAGGCATTTAACATGCTGGCCTTCGTCTGTCAGGGCATCGAGTTCCGGACTAGGGACATTATGTTACGGTCATATAGGCCTTTGGTGGGCTGCATTTGGAGTGCTGTGAACCTGCTATAAGGAAAACATTGTCAAGTTGGAGAGGGCACAGAAGAGATTTGCGAAGATGTTGCCTAGATGAGAGGGCCTGAGTTATAGGAGAGGTTGGCCATGGCAGATTTTTATTCCCAGGAGTGTAGGAGAATGAGAGGTGAATTCATAGAAGTTTCAAAATCACATGAGGTATGGATAAGGTGGAAAATCATAGTCTTCTCCTCCAGTTGGGGAGTCCAAAACAAGAGGACAGAAATACAATATAAGAGGAGAGAGATTTAAAAAAGACTTGAGAGGTAACTTCCTTACACAGTGGGATATGAGTTCATGGAATGAGTTACCGGGGAAGTGGTTGAGGAAAGTACAACTGCAACATATAAGAGGCATTGGGATTGGCTTGTGAAAGGGAGGGTCTTGGAGGGTTATGAGTTGAATGCTGGCAACTGAGACTAGCAGGAAGGTTGCCATAGACTAGATGGGCTGAAGGACCTGTTACCATGGTGAATTACTCTACGATTCCATGACTGCATGGGGTTCCTCTGTTCTTTTCCACACCCTAGAGACATGTAGGGCGGTAGGGCAATTGGCCATTGACAAATTAGTCCTAGTCTGTAGGTTGGCTGAAGAATCTGAGTGAAATTTGACGGAAATGTGGGGAGAATAAAATGGGATTAGTGTAAATGGGTGGTTACTCTCACACTGGCCATTCCCTCTTCTCCCCTCCCCTGTCAGGCAGGAGATACAAAAGCTGGTGAGCACACACCACCAGACTCAAGGCCAGCTTCAAGCCTATTTTTCTCAGACTCTTAAATGGACCCCTCTTATGTTAAAGATGAACTCTTGATTTTCTAATCTACATTGTTGTGGCCCTTACACCTGATTGTCTCTGTGTACTGCACTTTCTCTGTAAATGCAGCATTATATTCCACATTCTGTTATCTTTTTACTACTTACGTACAGAATGGTCAGGATGGATGTCATACAGATCAAAAGCTTTTCACTCTATCTCAGTAGATGTGACAATAATAACCCAATTTAATTTAATTTAATTTGTTTATAGAATATAAAGTAACCATACTCAGTACACACCTTTTTTTAACATTTATTGCACAAAGCATTTGCTTACATCACATCACCATTACTCCTGTTTCCTCAAACACTGCATAGTGAGGTATTGAAGAGACATTTCTAAATGGACATTGAACCCATGATCACCACTTCACAACTTCTTTTTATTTCTGTTATTCTGCACAATTATTTTAACTTAGCTATTTAATAGACATACAGTATATATGAGTATATATATATATATAATGTAACTCATTTTTTTCTCTATATTTAATTCTCAAGTATTTCATTGTCCTGCTGCTGTAAAGTTAATAAATTTCACAGCATCTACTGGTGATATTACACCTGATTCTGTTACGCAGGCCTGACCAGTGGCAGCAGGGTTCTGGGCTGCGGTCCTGTCCCAGAAAGTGCACTGAGCTTCAATGTGTCCCTCTGTGTGGGACAACATGCTTATTTGGGGCAGCACAAAGACAAGAAAACCTGCAGGTGCTGGAAATCCAAGTAACACATACAAAATGCTGGAGGTACGCAGAAAGCCAGGCAGCATCTATGGAAAAGAGTAAACAGTTGATGATTGGGACTGACAAGGGTGACTGTTTACCCTTTTCCATAGCTGCTACCTGGCCTTCTGAGTTCCTCCAGTATTTAGTGTGTGTTGCTTATTTGGGGGGTGGTGGGGGTGGGGATAGTACCTCTGTTACTGGGTAAGACCTTCAGTCTTGACACTTTGCAATGTCTCTGAGCACTCTCTGTCAGAATCTTCCATCAATTCAGGCACTGGAACATTTCCTGTCAGAACTTAACAGCTCCTAATCAGTGTGTATTTCTTCCCATATGAAAAAGACAAAAGAATTTCCACATGTTAAAACAGGAAGGGGATGTTCCTGTTTCATGACGATAAGAAAATATTTGACTATGTTTCTCAATGCTGCCTCGCTTGGGACTTACTGTAACTCGTGCTTGCATTACCCAATCTGTGTGACCCTCTCCCCACTCAGCTCCAGAAACCTGTCACCTCAGCAGATTCTTGACTGGTGAACATTTAAGCTACAGGAAGTACTCAAGGAAAGATGTTATCTCTAAGTATCTGTTTGAATAAAAATGAAACAAAATGAAAGAGAGAGAGAGGGAGAGGAGGAGGGAGGGGGAGAGTGATTGTATTCATTCCAAAAATTGCCCCAATATCTGTTAGCACCCTTGAGGGACGTCGCAAACCTGGCTCGTTTTCTGCAAGCTTTATCCCACAACAAGGTTACACTTGGAAAATGTGAACAACTGGTGGAAGGATAATCCAGAGCAATAGGGTCAGACCCTCTGTCTTTCAGCACACCAGGACACAGAACTGCTTACAGCCCCATGGGTCCCAAACGGCCCAAGTTCAGCTCAAATGGGTCCCAACATGATGTCCTGATCTCTAACACAGGACTCCTGTCTATGGAACTCTACTGCTCTTAGACCATGCACCTAGAGTGGGACTTGAACTCACAATTACCAGATGGAGACTGCCAATCAGTGAAACAGGGCTGACAGCTGCAAGGAACCCCTCTGCAGGATTATTCCTCAGTCAGATATCTCCCAGTAGTGGCAGTTCTTGCCAGTTCTGTTTCCACATGTTGGAAATTGTCCAGATCCTCACCTGTGTGTTGAGTTACAAAGAACATAAGTTCAAATCCCATTGTGGCAGTTTAAATCCAGTCAATAAATCTGGAAATCAAAAGCTGGTGTCAATGAAAGTGTCTGTGATGTTGTTGGATATTGTAAAAACCAGGCTAGTTCACTAGTATTCTTCAGGGAGGGAGTATGTGGCTGTAAATTCCATTGCATAGCACTCTTTTCAGTGATATGCAATTGAGAATCGATTTTTCCGTGCCTGAAACACAATAGGAAACATTTCCAGGTCATTTTGCGTCACTTGGAAAATCTGGCAGTGCCTGCAATGAATGTGTGTGTTCTTATTCCAAGTGAGCCAGTGCCAGGAAAATATATAGAATCACAAACAGACATAGAGAGCTGATAGAACTTGTGCACTTTATTTATTGTCCCCCTCAACTACTCCATAGATTATATGCATGCTTCACATGTACGCCACCTTACAACGGAAGAGACTTTCATATATTCACAATGTTTACAGATTTAAATGTTTGATGTTCTTCTGTGTTTGATCTACTTCTTCACAATAATGGAATCACCCAAGACAACTCTCTGGCCCATATACTGTACTTTCACCATCACTCCAACACCCCATTTCCAAATTTCAGCTATACCTGGTGGTGTTAACGTATAAACTCCATCATGTTGTTTGAATTATTTCCCTTTTGAGCATTTATTTCACTCCTGACTCAACTGCCTCTCTTTAACCCTCCCTTGAGATTTGGCTGAACTAACCTCAACCACATTCTGCTCCCTCCCCACATTAATAACTCAGCAACAGTTCAACCTGTTGTGAATCACTCAGCAGTTTACCAGAAGTAACGGCAGATGAACTGGCTTAAACCTGAAATGTTAACGTTGAGTGTTCTCAGCATTTTCTGTTTTTATTTCATATTTCCAACATCTGCAGTTTTTTTTTATTTTCAGTTTACCGGAAGGTTTGCTGATAACTTTTGTTAAATTTTAGTACTCCATTTCTTTCCACCTCCTTCACAATCTGTTCTGCTTTCTCAGCTGCACCAATTGAAACTGGATGAAATAAGGGTGCTAGAAATAACATCGCACTCTTTGTCTTTGGTCTTTTACACAGTCCCAGTGAAGCCCTCTCAGTAGGCTTGGGGAGCAGTGGCTCTTTGGATGAAGCATGAAGCTCTCAACACTGAATTCAACAAATTCAACCAATCAACCTCAACAGGTCATTATTAAGGAGCAACCATCTCGTATCTTCGGTTCAGCTCTTCTCTCTCCAAAAATGCTGCCTGATCTGCTGTTCATTTCCAGCATAATCTTCTTTTTCAGATTTCTAGCCGCTGCTGTGGTCACTCTCTCTCAGACTTCACCCTGTGACAGACCACCATTCCTCTCTCCATCCCTCCCCTTTCACCACAATCGTGTAGATTCTAACTCTTCACAAACAGGAGAAAATCTGCAGATGCTGGAAATCCAAACAGCACACACAAAAGGCTGGAGGAACTCAGCAGGCCAGAGTACAGTTGAGGTTTCAGGCTGAGATACTTTGGCAGCACTATTTCTAACCACAGGACGTTAACCCGAAACATTTACCCTGTCCCTTCTTCCACAGATCCACCTGACCTATTGAGTATTTCCAACATCTGTTTTATTTCAGGTTTCCAGCACCTGCAGTGTTTTGCTTTCTGATAAATAAATCTTTTGACAACTGCCTTCATGCTTACAAAGTGTAAAACTCTTTAAAAATATGTTTCAGCATGTCCCTTGGATTGACAGCTCTATGCCCAGGTTTAAAACAGTCTTGTTCTATGAATATGTCTCATGGCTTCACTGGGACACTTGACCGAACTTCCCCACCCCATCAAGACTTTCTGAACACAGTATCTTGCTGCAGTTTGTCCACTCTTGCCATTGCTTTAACTGAAACACTCCTGCTGTTTTCAGTGTGATAATAGTGCTGCATTTTCTATATCTAAACACAGCATGGTAAACTTGACAACACATTTGCACGTAGTTTTCTATAGGATTCAGTTGTGTTGTGTTGAAATAAGAGAATGGCCCATTATCAATCCAGCCATCATCAGTATTGGTGACTCAACTAGAGGCTTTGCCCAGGGGCAGTGGATGATACCTCGGCCATTTTGTTTGCCTGTTCCTCTATTTCCTCTCCGTTTTCTTTAATGGTTAGGGGCAAATGCAATCATTTGTCCTTGACCATCATCCATCCTGTGACTGACCATGATCTCAAGTACCTCAATAGATCTTTGGTATCCTGGTGAACATATCAAAGCCTCACCTTCCCATACTGCATCAGAAGTCAAGTGGCCCTTCTGCATTTCCTTGCTTTACCATTGCATCTTCTTTTTCTTTGACTGGGTGCAGAATGACCTTTGCTCTCCACTCAGGCTGCCCAATTTGCTGAGTATTTCCGGTATCTCTGTTTTTTAAAGTTAGCTCATTTTTCTGAAATTGACTGCCCTAGAGAAGTACCTACTTGACCAGCCCTAGTGTATAGGGACTAATCTAAGATTTGTGTCCATGGGGTTGTGTGTTGAAGGTCAGCATGGACTTTTTGGGCTGAATGGCCTGTTTCTATGCTCTATACTGTAACTTCATGACATTGAAGTGGAACTTTTTTGCTCACACTGCTCTGTGTTGAGTTCAAGCCTGTCCTAGATTATTCTACTATGCTTTAATTTGGCATCTAAACTCTTTAATAAGCAATGTTCTCAGCTCAAGGTGCAATGATGCTTCTGAATTGGGCAAACCCAACAACAGATGGACTAGACATCCATTCCCCTGTTCAGGCAACATGGCCTTCAGTACTGCTGCAGTCTTCATTATACTGGGCCTACAATGATTAGACTCCATTTCACTCATCACACCCTCCTCCCTGGAGCCATGGTCAGGTGACCCATCCTTCCCACTGTCCTTGTTCCCATCCTGTGGGCAAGAAACACCATTCTACACTCATCCCATTAACCAGCACTTGGTCCAAAGCCTTTAGTATTTGGGTGATTCAAATGTTCGGCTGGATGCTCATGTGCTTCCAGGTCTGAAGTTCAAGGCTGGGTTGTTTTCATAAGCTCAGAGCTCAAATGTGCTGTACAAAGCCTAGAGAAAGATTTGTCTTCTGGACCTGGAGCTGTTCTTCCCCTCTAGGGTCAGAGCTAAAGGATGTCCTAACATGGCTAGATGTCAAGGCTGTCCAAAGCCACAGGTCAAGATGGCAGGGATCAGAGTTTAAGGCTGCTTTTTTAGCCCTGGAGTCCTGGAATTCTGAGATACCAAGCTGTTCTTTGAGGCCATGTTTAAGGTTGTCTTTCATGTTAAGAGCTCAAGCCCATTCCCCCAAAGATCAGGGTCAAAGACCTCTGACCTTGTTTTCCCCAAGGCTCAGGGTCAGAGGTCCACCCAAAGTCAGAATTTCAGCTGGTCTTTTTGTGCCCTGAGCTTGGCTTTGGACACTGAGACCCAATGTTCTGATACAAGCTTGAGAGAAAATTTACAAGCATGTTGATGGGAATTGTGGACCTGAGTAATAAGGAAAGATTGAATAAGTTAGGACTTTCTTCCTTGAAGTGCAGGAGAATGAGGGAAGATGTTATAGAAGTATACAAAATAATACAGGTGAATGTAGGCAAACATTTCTCTGGAGGCTGGGTGAGACTAGAACTAGAAGTCACAGGTTTAGGGTGAAAGGTGAAATAAAGAGATAAAGACCGTAAAGAATGATATCATTAAGAAAGTCTTTGACTACAAGTACCTCGGGTCAAGAATGATGAGTTCGGAGAAGGACATAAAGATACGGAAGGTGCTGGCGTGGAGGGCTATGAACGACATGAAGGAAATCTGGAAGCCGAACCTGACCAGAGGGCTTAAAAAGAGGATTTTTATAGCGGTCATAGTCCATTCTCACGTACGGATGCGAGACGTGGACACTCACCAAGACTATGCTAAAGCCTCTAGATGGTTGCTATACATGAATGCTCCGGATGGCTCTTGATGTGAGTTGGCGACAGCACATGACGGACGTCGAGCTCTATAACAACCTACAGATGCTCACCACTAAAATCAAGGCAAGAAGACTGCAACTAGTGGGGCACTGTCTATGCCACCCCGAGCTACCTGCCAGCCTAGTCATCATATGGGAGCCCAAGCACGGGAGGATGAACCCTGGGTGCCCTCCCAAGACTATGGTCAACACGCTCCTAGAAGACAGCGGCGCAGCTAATGTAGATGAACTGAACACACTGATGAGGGAGAGGGAGAAGTGGAGAGTCTGTCATCGTGCCCGATGCCAGCCCCCTAGGCCTGAGTTGACGTAGTAGTAGTAGTGAAATATTTAGGGAGAATCTGAGGGGAAACTTCTTCACTCATAGGGTGCATTGAGTGTGGAACAAGCTACCAGCAGAAATGGTAGACACTGGTTTATTAGAACATTTATGCTCTAAGGCTTCTTTAACAGTGAGAAGTTTGGATAAGTATTTGGTTGAGATGGTTATAGAGAGCTGTTGTTCAGGTGCAGGTAAGTAGCACCAGGCAATGTTGACTCGATGGACTGAAGGGCCTGTTTCTGTACAGCAATACTGTATGACTGTCTGACTCTATAATGCCTAGAATAGAAGGTGTACTTTCTGTGTCTGGACCAACAGGCTAAACTTTTAAGCCTAGGGCTCCTGACTCTACTCATTGGCTCATGAAAAGGCCGAACTTCCAGGCCTTGAACTTAAGGCTGTCCACAAAGATCAGGGGCCCAACAATGCTTCCCAGAACTGGCTCAAAGGCCCAGAACAAGAGTCACATCACCTGGTACAACATAACAATCAGAATCAGAATCAGATTTATTATTACTGTCTCATATGACATGAAATTTGTTCTACAGCAGCAGTACAGGAAAAAGACATTAATTCTCTATCGAACATAGAACATAGAACAGTACAGCCCATGATACTGTTCCAACCTTTTAACCTACTCCAGGATCAATCTAACTCTTCCCTCCATTTTTCTTATCACTCTGTGTAAAAGACCAATCTCTGACATCTTCCCTATACTTTACTCCAATCCCTTAAAAGTGTGTCTTCTTGTGTTAACAATTGCTGCACTGGGAAAAAGCTGCTGGCTGTCCACTCTATTTATGCCTCTTATCATCTTACACAACTCCATCAAGTTGTCTGTCATCCTCCTTCACTCCAAAGAGAAAAGGCCTACCTTGCTCAACGTTTCCCTATAAGGCATGTTCTCTAATTCATGCAGCATCCTAATAAATCTCCTCTGAACTCTCTCTAAAGCTTCCACATTCTTCCATTATAATGAAGTGACCAGAACTGAATATAATACTCTAAGTGTGGTCTAATCACACTAAGTATGGGCATGCTTTGTTAGCACTGAAGGCATGGTGACACTTCCGGTTTGTCCCCAGTAAATCCTCAGACAATGTAGGGTGTTGACACAAAATGATGCATTCACTGTATGTTTCAATATTTCCCTTTGATGCTACTCTTTAACCGGAGTTTTATAGAGCTTCAACACTACCTTGAGGTTCTTGAACTCAATCCTCCAACCAACAGAAGGTCAACACACCATGCACCTTGCACCTTCTTAATGATCCTGTCAACTTGCATGGCAACTTAAAAAGATCTATGGACTTGGGCTTCAGGATTCCTCTTATCCTCCATTAACTTGCTAAGAATCCTGCCATAAACTGGTACTGTGTCTTCAAGTTTGACCTGCAAAGTGTATCTCTTCAGTTTTCTGGATTGAACACTATCTGCCACTTCTCAGCCCAGCCATGCAACATGTCAATATCCCATTGTAACCCATAGTATCCTTCTACACTAGCCACAAAACCGTCAACCTTTGCAAAATCAACCAACCCATCCTTCTAGTTTCTCATTGAAGCCACTTATAAAAATCGGAAAGAGCAGGGGTCCTAGAATAGATCCCTGCAACACGAGTGGGCACTGAGCTCCAAGCAGAATATGTTCGCTCTACAATCACCATCTGCCTTTTATGGGCAAGCCAGTTATAAAATACATATATCCAAGTTTCCCAGGATTTCATGCCTTCTGACTTTCTGAGTGATTTTATCATGAGGAACCTTGTCAAGACCTTACTAAAATCAATATACTGTACACCACATCCACCGCACTATCTTCATCAATTCGCTTTGTCACTTCCTCGAAAAAGTCGGTCAGTCTCATGAGGCACAAACTGTTTCTCATAAAGCCCTAATGGCTATCTCTAATCAGACTATGTCCATAAATCCTTCCTCTAAGAGTCCTCTTCTACAGTTTGTCCATCAGTGACGTGTTGCACACCGACCTATCATTCCCATTACCCTCCTTGAACAAAGGAATAATGTTTGCCCTCCCTCAAATCTTATATTACTACTTCTGAGGCCTTTGAGGATGCACAGCAATCTCTTCCCTCACTTTCCCTAGTAATTTAAAGTATATCCTCTCCGACTCCAGGAGCTTCATCTATCCTAATATTTTTCAAAGGGTTCAACATATCCTCTTTCTTAACCTTGATGTGTTCCAGCACAATCCTCATTCTATGCTGACCTCATATTTGTCCAGATCCCTCCCACTGGTGAAAACTGAAGCAAAGTACTCATTAAGAACCTTCCCTACCTCCTCCAACTCCAGGCACATGTTTCTGCTTTTATCTCTGATCCATCTCACCCTCGCACTAGTTATCTTTCTTTTCTTTACGTATGTGTAGAATGTTTTGGGTTTTTTTTTAACCCTACTTGCTAACAGCTTCTCATATCATCTTTTACCTTTCCTAATCTTCACCTTGACTACCTTATAATTATCAAGAGCCATTCCTGACCTTTGCTTCTTAAACCTTAAGTATGCTTCCTTCTTCCTCTTGACTAAATGTTCCATCTCTCTTGTCAACCCTGTCAGGCTGTCTTAGTGGGACAAACATATTCAGAACCTCATGCAAGAGGTCCCGAAATAACCTGCATATTTCTGCTGTGCAATTCCCTGAGAACACCTGCTCCGAATTTACGCTCCCAAGTTCCAGCCCTCTCTCCTAATTAAATACAGCACTTCCACTTCCATGTGCTGCTATGTTTGTCCAAGGTCAAGGAGTTGTGGTCACTGTCTCTGAAATGCTTACACACAGAGATCTATCACCCATCCAGGTTCATTACCCAGTATTAGACCCAGCATAGTCTCTCCTCTAGCTGGCCCGTCCATGTGTTTTCTGAGGAATCCTTCCTGGACTCACCTAGCCAATTCTGTCCCATTTAAACCTCTTGCACTAAGGAGCTACCAATGAATATTAAGGAAGTTGAAGTCACTCATGAGAGCAACCCTGTTATTTTACACCTTTCCAAAATCTGCCAACTGATCTGTTCCTCAATGTTCCTGCAGCTATTGGGGAGTTTATAGAATATTCCCAACTGGGTGATTACTCCCTTTCTGTTTCTGAATTCCACCCATATTGACTCAGCAGATGTTCTCCCTTGGGCGGCTGTGATACTATTTCTCCCCCATCTCTTTTACCTCCCTCCATATCCTTTCTGAAATGTCTAATCCTGGAGTATCCAGCAGCCATTCCTGCCCTAGTGACAGCCGTTTCACATTTCACCCTATCCAACTAACCGCATCTATGCTCCATCCAGTACCAATCCTTCCTCACAGTCTCTCTAATCATTGCAAGTACCTTTCCACCAAACATTCCAGCATTTGACCTATCACTCACATGACCTATCACTCTGGTTCCGATCCTCCTATCAGCCTAGTTTAAACCCTCTTCACAGCTCTTGCAAACTTGACTGCAAGGGCATTGGGCTTCCTTGAGTTCAAACAGATCGTACCTTCCCCAGAACAGACCCAACTGATCCACAACCCTGCCCCTGCACCCAGTCTTCATCCTCAAGGACCTGCTTTCATTTATTCACTCTTCACGACCTCCTTCCTTTTTCTAGCTATGCCATCGGTACCAGTATGTACCATGACTTCTGACAGCTCATCGTCATGTTTAGAATGCTGTGGATTCGATCTTAGATGTCCCTAACGCTGGCACCTTGTAAACATCTACAAAATCTTCTGTCTGTTCCTCTGTTGATCTCCTATCACTACCACTCTCACTGTTCCTTTTTGAGTCAGACTTAGTGTCAGAGACCTGATGGCAGTAGTTTTCCCCTGGTAGGTCATCTCTCCTACCCCCAGAACAGTATCCAAAGAGGTACATATGTTATTGAGTACAAGTCAGAGGGGTACTAGTCTACCTATCCTACACTGTCTGCCTATTTCCCTTCCCTCTCCCAGCTACCTGCCTCTTGCCACTAAAGTGTGACAGCCTCCATGTGGCTCCTGTCTAGCTTTTATCAAGTTCGAGTTCGGTTTATTGTCATTCAACCGTACACGTGTATAGCACCAAATGAAACAACCTTCCTCCAGACCCAGGTGCACAGCCCGGTATATATAACTCACACACACAACACATAAAGTAATATTACCACAAACAAGTTAACAAATAATAAGGTGCAGTTATGACACAAAGAGGGGAGGAGAAGATGGCGGCGTGACGCAGCGTGTGTGGCCGCTCCGAAATGATATCGTATTTGTAAGTAGGTATTGTGTACAATCCTGATTTGATGGAGACAGGCATGAGAAGCACGGAGAAACATCTGGAAAAACTTCTGAAATGCCCGGTTCGCTGCCGCTGCTACTGTGCGATCGAGAATCTCCGGAGGGGAAGGCCCTAAATCCTCAGCATTGCCTTTTGCCTGTTACCGGGGCCGGGGTCGAAGCGCTCGGCAGAGATGGTGCTTGGTGTTGGAGGCTCGAAGTTTTCAGCTGGACTCAAGAGTCGGCTGTGGTCGGGTGCTTCCAGGGTGCTGCATCGGCAAGTTTGCGGCACTAGAAGCTCATGGCTGGGAGAGTTTTTCTTCCTTCTACCGTCTGTGTGAGATGATGGGACTTTCGAGAGACTTTGAGACTTTTTTTTACCTTGCTCATGGTCTGTTCTTTATCAAATTACGGTATTGCTTTGCACTGTTGTAACTATATGTATAATTATGTGGTTTTTGTCAGTTTTTTTAGTCTTGGTTTGTCTTGTGTTTCTGCGATATCATTCTGGAGGAACATTGTATCATTTCTTAATGCATGCATCACTAAATGACAATAAAAGAAGACTGCGTGTCCTCATAATCTAATCTAATCTAATCTAATAACCTAATTAAAAAGTGAATGGTATAATGTCACTGCTGCTTCATACATGATGAGACCTGGGTGGTGGCAGGGAGTTCAGTAGTTGCAACAGCCTGGGGGAAAAATCTGTTTCCCATCCTAACTTCTTGGCTTAATACTATGGTACCTCATGCCTGATGGTAGGGGTCAAAAAGGTTGTGGGACAGATGGGAGGAATCATTGACAATGCTAAGGGCCCTACTCCTGATAAATATCTCTTTTGGGTGGAAGAGAGATCCTAATGACCCTCTGAGCAGTCCTCACAATCATTTGTAGGGACTTGCGGTCAGATGCCCTGCAATTCCTGGACCAGAGGGTGATGCAGCTGGTTGGGGCACTCTTGATGATTCTCCGGTAAAAATCGGTTAGAATGGAGGGAAGAGGTGGGCAAGTCTCACTCACCTCAATCTCCTCGGGAAGTGGAGATGCTGTTGTGCTTTCTTCGACCAATGAGGTAGTGTTGAGGGATTAGGAGAGATCGTCTGTTATGTGCACTCCCAGAAACTCAGTGCTCTTTGTTCTCACCATGGAGGAGCCTTTTATGAGCAGTGAGGTGTGGTCAGACTGTACCTTCCTAAAGTCCACAATTGTTGTGCTCACACTATTCTACCAGCCACTCTATGTCCTCTGTACACCGTCTCGTCGTTGTGTTGATGAGGCCAACCACTGTTGCGTCGTCAGTAAACTAAATGATTTAGTTTGAACTGGATCTAGCAGTACAGTCATGAGTCAGCAATGTGAACAGCCCAGGCTAAGCACGCAGCCCTGGGGAGTGCCTGTGTTCAGTGTAACGGAGCTAGAAATTCACCCTGGCCTCTGCCTCTTCTCTCAGAAGCTCTGTATAAATTATAAAATATAAATGCTGCAGAAAAGAAGGAGTGAGGTTGTGGACCATTCAAAGTCAAATGGCGGAGAGGATGAAGCTGTTTCTGAAATGCTGACTGTGGGTCTTCAGGCTCCTGTACCTCATCCCAGAGAGAAGTAACCAAAACCAGTCCTTTAAACCCACCAAGTCCCTACTGACCTTCAACCACCTGTTCTTAAGACCATAAGACCATAACATATAGGAGCAAAATTAGGCCATTTGGCCCATTGAGTTTGCTCTGCCATTTCATCATGGCTGATTCAATTTTCCTCTCAGCTCCAATCTCCTGCCTGCTCCCCCATATCTCTTAATTCCCTGACCAATCAAGAATCTATCAATCTCTCTACTATCCGTATCAGTATCAATACCAATACTATCAGTATCAACTATATTTGTTCTCTGCAGCTGCCTGTGGTGACGAATTCCACAGATTCACTACTCTCTGGCTAAAGAAATTCCTCCTCATCTCTGTTCTAAAAGAACGTCCCTCTATTCTGAGGTTGTATCCTCCGCTCTTATACTCTCCCATAGGAAACATCCTCTCCACATCCACTCTACCAAGGACTTTCACCATTCAATAAGTTTCAATAAGGTCACCCCTCACTTTTCTGCATTCTAGTGAATACAGGCCCAGAGCTATCAAACACTCTTCATATGACAAGCCATTCAATCCTGGAATAATTTTTGTGAACCTCCTTTGACCCCTTTCCAATTCCAGCACGTTCTTTCTAATATAAGGGTCTCAAAACTGTCCACAACACTCCAAGTGAGGCCTCACCAGTGCTTTTTAAAGTCTTAACATTACATCCTTGCCTTTATATTCTAGTCTCCTTTTATGTTGGCTTTGACTGCTCTTGTTACCTCGGTTATATCTCCCTTTCTCTTCACCATTTACACCTCGGACTTCAACTACTGCACAGAGTCTTGTCATCTTCAGAAGTTTTCGGATGACTCTGCCATAGTTGGATGCATCAGCAAGGGAGATGGGGCTGAGTACAGGGCTACGATAGGAAACTTTGTCACATGGTGTGAGCAGAATTATCTGCAGCTTAATGTGAAAAAGACTAAGGAGCTGATGGTAGACCTGAGGAGAGCTAAGGTACCGGTGACCCCTGTTTCCATCCAAGGGGTCAGTATGGACATGGTGGAGGATTACAAATACCTGGGGATACGAATTGACAATAAACTGGACTGGTCAATGAACTCTGAGGCTGTCTACAAGAAGGGTCAGAGCCGTCTCTATTTCCTGAGGAGACTGAGGTCCTTTAACATCTGCCGGACAATGCTGAGGATGTTCTACGAATCTGTGGTGGCCAGTGCTATCATGTTTGCTGTTGTGTGCTGGGGCAGCAGGCTGAGGGTAGCAGACACCAACAGAATCAACAAACTCATCTGTAAGGCCAGTGATGTTGTGGGGATGGAACTGGACTCTCTCAGCGTGGTGTCTGAAAAGAGGATGCTGTCTAAGTTGCATGCCATCTTGGACAATGTCTCCCATCCACTACATAATGTACTGGGTGGGCACAGGAGTACATTCAGCCAGAGACTCATTCCACCGAGATGCAGCACAGAGCGTCATAGGAAGTCATTCCTGCCTGTGGCCATCAAACTTTACAACTCCTCCCTTGGAGGGTCAGACTCCCTGAGCCAATAGGCTGGTCCTGGACTTATTTCATAATTTACTGGCATAATTTACATATTACTATTTAATTATTATGGTTATTACTATTTATTATTTATGGTGCAACCGTAACGAAAACCAATTTCCCCCGGGATCAATAAAGTATGACTATGACTATGATTATGTCATCTTTCCTTTAGAATACTTCTTCCTCTTTGGGATGTATATATCCTATGCCTTCTGAATTACCTTCAGAAATTCCAGCCATTACTGCTCTGCCGTCATTCCTGTAAGTGTTCTTTTCCAATCAATTCTGGCCAACTCCTCTCTCATGCCTCTGTAATTCCCTTTACTCCACTGTAATACTGATATATCTGACCTTAGCTTCTCAAATTTCAGGGTGAATTTGATCATATTATGATCACTTTTCCCCCAAGGGTTCTTTTACTTTAAACTCTCTAATCAATTCTGATTCCTTGCACAACACCCAGTCCAGAATAGCTGATCCCCTAGTGGGCTCAACCACAAGCTGCTCTAAAAAGGCATTTCATAGCACTCTAGAAATTTGCCCTCCTGGAATCTAGTACCAATTTGATTTTCCAAATCTACCTGCATATTAAATCCCCATGACTATTGTAACTGTACCGTATAGCCTACAGTATAATAAGGGACTACTTTATGTTTTAGTACCACGCCGTTGAATGTGCTATTAGGTGCATATTGAGCATGCGCTATTAGGTGCGTATTGATCTGTACGGGTGTGCCGAGTTTGGTTTCTGCCAGTAAAGAACCATGAAACTTAGCTCCTGTCTCCAGCGTTTTTATTAATAGCATCGTTGTGTAACCAGGCCACATACACAACAAATTGGCGACAAGGTTAATGAACCTATATCGTATTGGAGCACCGTGTTTTAATTGATAACGACACTCAGAAGAAGAGCGCAAGGAATGAGCCAAGGAGCGGGAGAAGGAGGCAGAGCGAGGCCGCGAGTCTGAAAGGAAGTGGGAGCACAGCCAGGGTCGGGAACGTCAGGAGACCAAGAGACACAGTCGGAGTCGCAGCACATCCAGCCGAGACCACAGCCGGTGCTGACCCCCAGGGGCTGAGGGACTGCCTGCCCCAGAAGGGAGATAAAAATGAGCGACACGCACATCTAGATGGAGTGTGCTCGTGGCGCTAGCAAAAAGGCCACGTGAGTCAAAAAGGAAAATAAGGGGAGAACGAGGCTTAATTAACATAACAAAGATGGCGATGCTTGGAACCATTACAGCATTTGACAGTGGCATGAAGACTGGGCAACTTACATTGAAACAGTGGAGTTATATTGTGAGGCTAACTGTGTTAAGGATGAAAAGAAAGCCAGCATCTTACTCAGTATAATGGGAGCAAAAACATACAGCCTGCTATGGAGATTGTTAACCTCTGAAAAGCCAGCTGACAAAATGTTCAGGAAAGAGACCTTACATTCGAGAAAGCGCTAAACATTGCAATATCAACAGAAACAGCAGCACAGGGTGCTTCTGAGATACAACAAAAAACTCTGGAATATACCACAAATAAAATGTCACTGAAGAGAGATAAAGGAAAGAAATGTTACCGCTGTGGGAACAGGTCACATGACCCGGATGACTGTTGGTTTAAAGACAAAGAATGTAGAAACTGTGGCAAACAGGGCCACACTGGCAGAGTATGCAAAGCTAGTCAACAGCAGAAAAAGGGAAAAATAAAGAGAAACAAGAAACCCCAGAAAGGAACATACAACAAAAATGACTCTGATGAAAGTGAATTGTCTTGTCGGCAACTTCACAGCGTGAAAAAGACAGATGATCGAAGAGTAATATGGATCACTCCACAAGTGGCGGAGGTGAAACTGAAAATGGAGTTGGACACAGGCTCAGCTTTAACAGTGATCTCTGTACACGACTATAAATGACTGTTTTCGCTCATACCTCTGAAATGAACTAAGCTTCTACTAAAGACTTACACAGGACAGAAAGTGTGTCCCAAAGGTAAAATCAAAGTGACAGTGACCTACGGAGACAAAACACAGCAACTGAACCCCTATGTACTGAAAAATGGAGGACCACCTTTGCTGGGACGTGAATGGCTCAGGAAAATCCAATTGGATTGGCACACCATCAAGGCACTAGTTGTGTCAACAAAGGAGAGCAGCTCGGTGGGGAAGATGTTCGCAGCTCTCCTCTCACCCATTGTTGACTATTATAATGATGAGGAGGAGCTATACAGCGTCGATGATGAGAACATACGCGGCTTGGATGAAGATACAGAGGATGAAAGTGAGACAGATATTGCCAATAAGCAGGATGATGAAGACTACCTGGAAGTAAAAGAGCAGATGTACCAAGAGAAATTGACATCTCTCAAAAGACAGCTACGGCAGTTACAGGAAGGCACTTTGTAGGAGTATTAGAAGAGGATGAAGAAACTAGATCAACAATACAAGGAAAGAATACAAAATGCAGAGCTTTTTCTGCAACTGGAGACAGAACAAGTGGAAAGGAATTATATTAAAGAGAAGAAAGCAGCAGTGAAGGAATTTGAAGATAAAAAGATTGTTAGAAGAAAAGAAAAAGATGATTGAAAATGAGAGGCTTTACCAAGTAAATCAGTTTCTCGATTATATAATGCACTCTCCCATGCTAAAAATGTAAACACATTGTATATTAAAGAGAAGTGGAAGAAAGAAGTGGGTTTGGTACTTTCAGAGGAGGCTTGAGGGAAAATATGCAGCTTTCAATGGTCTTCGACTAACTCTTTGACTTGGAGAGAACATTGTTGGAAAAATATTATAAGATACTTCAAGACCCCTTATCAGGAAAAATATAAAGACACAAACGTGACGTGTTGGAGAAGGTGCGGCTCCAAGGAGGCAAACCATTTCCATATTTTCTGGGATTGCCCTAAATTAAGTTTATACTGGAAAGGTATTCATAGAACATTAGTTAAGGTACTTAAGACCCAGATACCTCTGAACTTTGAGACGCTCTATTTGGGGCATGTATTGTTTCTTGAACAGAAGAAAGATATAAAGTTGCTGCAGGCCCTTTTAGTGGCAAGTAAGAAATCAATCACTAGAAAATGGGTAAGGAAATCCAATACCAGCAACTTTAGAAGATTGGCACGAAATTATCTTGGAAATATTTAAAATGGAAAAGATGACATTAGAGTTTGTAAAATGTGTTCAGGAAAGTTTTCTAAATCAGTATATAGAAGGACCAACTAGAGGGGATGCAATATTGGATCTCCTGTTAGGAAACGAATTAGGGCAAGTGACAGAAGTCTGTGTAGGGGAACACTTTGGTTCCAGTGATCATAACACCATTAGTTTCAATTTGATCATGGACAAGGATAGATCTGGTCCTAGGGTTGAGGTTCTGAACTGGAAGAAGGCCAAATTTGAAGAAATGAGAAAGGATCTAAAAAGCGTGGATTGGGACAGGTTGTTCTCTGGCAAAGATGTGATTGGTAGGTGGGAAGCCTTCAAAGGGGAAATTTTGAGAGTGCAGAGTTTGTATGTTCCTGTCAGGATTAAAGGCAAATTGAATAGGAATAAGGAACCTTGGTTCTCAAGGGATATTGCAACTCTGATAAAGAAGAAGAGGGAGTTGTATGAAATGTATAAGAAACAGGGGGTAAATCAGGTGCTTGAGGAGTATAAGAAGTGCAAGAAAATGAAAGTCTAACAATGGAACTCACAGGAGATTCTATGGAGGAAAAGTCAATAACTACTAGGAAACGAAGGAGGAGACCTAATGACCCTGTCCCAATTACAGACAAAAGATGAAAACCTGCACCTGCGCAGTTAAATTACTTGTTAACAGATGAACAGATAATGGAAGATCTGCGAACTCTCAATAAGCTTAAATCTCCGAAAAGACCAGCATTTCTGTCTTCTCCTGAGCATCTTCCCAGCACTCCTGCTGAATCACCAGCACAAAGATATGAAGCACGAATAGAAGATGGGAAGTTATATTACGATAAGGGATGGCATCATAAAGTTCAGGCTATCTATTTGGAATCTAGGAGAATGCGAAGATTGGCTGTGTAATTAGCTCAGTTGGAACAAATGAGATATGGGTAAGGAAGACAAGTGAGAGCACAAAGATGTGTATATATGTAGGACAGCTACACAGAGGAGTCTTCATTATGTGGAGGCAATCTTCTGCCTAGAATTCTTAGCAAGTTGGAGGCGCACATCTTCTTAACTCCCTATGCTCAGAGGTCAACTTTTCATGACTTTTATATGGAAATCTGTATTAAAACAAACAAGTTTATTGACAGACGTTAACCAGAGAGGCAGAGAAGACCCCCACCCAGAGACTTGAATTATAAATGGATCTTAGACCAAAAGTTAAAAAAAAGGCTTGTTATAATTTGGTATTATTACATTCATCATCATCATCATCAGGTGCCATGCCCAGTTTGAGCTTTGACTGCCATGGCCCACACACTCCTGTTTCGGGTCAAGTGGATCAATTCATTGGTATTCATTTCCAGTTCTCTGGCTGCTGTCTCCATCATCATTTGTCTTTGCCTTCCTCTTGCTTTCTTCCCTTCAATCTTTCCCATAATTACGGTGCATTCTAACTCCTCTTTCCTAATCACATGTCCAATGAAGTCACGTTGCCTTTTCGTGATCTCATACATTACTTCTGCTTTTGTGTTTGCTCTGTTCATGACATCCTCATTAGATATTTGTTTCGTCCGTAATATTCTTTGCATCCTCCTCAAAAACCACATCTCTGCTGCTTCAATTCATTTCCTCATGTTACTAGATATTGTCCAACATTCTGAGCCATATAACATAACTGGATAAACGTAACATTTCAGTACTCTGAGGCGGGTTGTCATGCCTAGTTTAGTGTTGGTCAGTATACTCTTCATTCTCGTAAAGGTGTCTTTTGCCATCCCTATTCTTCTTTTGATGTCCATGTCACACCTGCCATCTGATCTCACCCAGCTTCCTAAGTAACAAAAGTTCTGTACTTGTTTTATGTTTTCCCCGTTTATTCTTAGCCTGCAAATAGGATTCTCCTTTTTGGATATCACCATACATTCTGCCTTTTTGCAATTGATAGATAGACCCATTTTTGCACTTTCTTCAACAACTATATCAATTAAGTTTTGTAGTTCTTCCTCCGTACTTGCCATTAACACAGTGCCATCTGCATATCTAAAATTATTGATGTTTTCACTGCCAACTTTGATTCCCAAGATGTCTCTTATTTTTCGTAATATTGTTTCACTGTACACGTTAAACAAATCAGGGGAGAAAACACACTCTTGTCTAATGCCTCTCTTGATTTTCGTAAACTGACTCACTTCTCCATCTATCCTTACAGTGGCAGTTTGTCCCAATACAGATTTCTATTAGGTGGAGGTCTTTCGAATCTAGATCTAGAGTTTTCTGTAATATTTTGAATAACTTATCATGTTTCACTTTATCAAATGCTTTTGTGTAGTCGATAAAACGAACAAACAAATCTTTTTGTACGTTCTGATAGTATTTTTAACATCAATATTGCATTTATTGTACCTTTGTCTTTCGCAAAACCACATTGTTCTTTACCTATTTCAGCTTGTATCTTACTTTCAGCTCTTGTCATCAAAATTCTCAGAAGTGTCTTAGTGATATGACTCATTAAACTTATTAACAAATAAATTCACATTTTATTGCTCCAAATTTCTTAGGAAGAGTGATAAATACTGATTTTTTTCATCTCTTCTGTTATTATTCCAGTCTCATAA
The DNA here is from genome assembly GCF_963921235.1 of Mobula hypostoma. Taxonomy (NCBI): domain Eukaryota; kingdom Metazoa; phylum Chordata; class Chondrichthyes; order Myliobatiformes; family Myliobatidae; genus Mobula; species Mobula hypostoma. Next base: position 3,942,971 of record NC_086120.1, read on the forward strand.
ATGTCATTGATTAAATCAATAAATTTTTCAATTCCATAATCTTCAAGGGTGATAATTTGTTCTAGCTGTTCTATTACTAATTCATCAGCACCTGCTGCCTTTCCTTTCTTCATCTTATTGCATTACGAACTTCAGATTTTAAAATACTTGGACTTACTTATTATGTTACTTTGTTATAACTTGATATTATTAAATTACTAAGTAAACAAATGGTAGGCGTTTGTATGTTAAGGGTTTAGCATAGTGCCCCAGTAAAAAAAACAGTTGATACACTATTAACATAAAAGAGGAGGAGTGTACCGTATAGCCTACAGTACTGTATAATAAGGGACTACTTTATGTTTTAGTAACACATTGTTGAATGCACTATAAGATGCATATTGAGCATGTGCTATTAGGCGCGTATTGATCTTGTACGTGTGTGTCAAGTTCGGATTCTGTCAGTAAAGAACCATGAAACTTAGCTCCTGTCTCCAGTGTTTTTATTAATAGCATTGTTGTGTAACCAGGCCACATACACAACAGTAACATTGCCCTTTTGGCATGGCATTTTCTACCCCGCATTGTAATTTGTAGATCTCATACTTGTTACTATTTGTGGATCTGTATACAACTCCCATCAAGGTCTTTTTATCCTTGCAGTTCCTTAGCTGTATCCGTAAAAATTCAACGCCTTCCGACCCTATGTCACCTCTTTTTAATGATTTGATTTCATTTTTAACCAACAGAACAATGCTGCGCCCTCTGCCTTCCTGTCTGTCCTTTGGATACAATGTGTATCCCTGAGCATTAAGCTCCCAGCTATAACCTTCTTTCAGCCATGATTCAGTGATGCCTGCAACATCACTACCTTTCAATCCGCAACTATGCTGCAAAATTATCTATTTTATTCCGTATTCTATGTGCAAATACAACACCTTCAGTCCTTTAATCATCCTTTTATATTTTGACCACCCTTTATGTTGCAATCATCCTGTTGGCTGCAATTTTGCCCTATCAACATCCTCTCCTAATTCTGTTTGTAAACCAGCTACTTCATCTTCAGTACTATAATCCGCCTTTCCTACGATACTTCTTGCATTGAAATATATGCAGCTTAAGATACTAGATGCACCATCCTCAACCTTTTGATTCCTAACTTTGTCTGATGTCTTACCAACATCTTTCTCCATAACATCTGCATTAACCGTTCTGGCACTCTCGTTCCCGTTCTCCTGCAGCTATAGTTTAAACCCCAGTGTGCAGCACTAACAAACCTTTCCACTAGGAAATTAGTCCCCCTCCTGAACTGGAGCCAGGTGCCAGCCATCCCCTTCTGTACAGGTCCCACCTTCCCTGGAAGAGATTCCAATGACCCAAAAATCTTTTGCCCTCCCTTCTACACCAACTCCTCAGCCATGTGTTAACCTGTATAATCTTCCTAGTTCTGGCCTCACTAGCACGTGGTACAGGTAGCAATCCTTCACTAGTCTTACCCTCACTCACTTTATTCTCCCCATATTCCCATCTATCACTTCCCTGCTCATAAGGGAAGTTAACTTACTAACCCATACCTTCTACAAATGTGGGAGGAAGCTGGAGTACTTGAGAAAACGCACATGTTCACCAGGTGTACCTGAAAACATCTGAAGTCAGGATAGAACCTGGGTCTCTGAGGCCATGGGGCAGCAGTTGTGCTGATTAGAACATTATGCTGCCCCAAGATATCCTCCAACATCTGGTGTCCAAGTCCATCCTGCAACACTCAAAGCTTTTCTGTCCTCCCAGGCCAAAGTATCCCAGAGACAGAGCACAAGGCCAATGTCTGAGTTCAGATATGACTTATTAGCAGATTGCTTTTGCTGTGTCATTCCTCAAATCTGTTCTCTAGGGCCAAGAGTTATTGGATGTCCTGCCAAGGCATGAGCTTGAACCTGTTCTTTCTGGTGCAGTGATCAGGCACCAGGAGAACAGAGGAATCCAAGGATTATGAGTACATGACTCCTTGAAAGTGGTGTTGCAGGAAGACGGGGTGATGAAGACAGATTTTGGCATATTGACCTTCATCAATCAGGGAATTGATTTTATAATGTTGGTTCAAAGTTCAAAGTACATTTATTATCAAAGTATGTATATATTAAACAACTTTACAGCCACGAAACAAAGACCCCATTAAAAAAGAAACATCAAACATCCAATGTATAGAGGAGAAAAAAAAGCAAATTGTGCAAACAATAAAAGTAAGCAAATAGCTTCAGAAGTGAAGTTTTATGAAAGACACAAAGCCGGGTGTCACTGCAGCTGGAGCAGGGCACAGCCTCAGTTCAGCACAGTACTGAGTAAATGTCACGAACAGCAAGTTGAACCGAGCAGAACTGGGGCAGAACTGACCATTGCCTCACCTCTGGTCCCGACACCTTTCAATCTAGCCTGGGTTGTGCCTCACTCTTGGACTGCTCTGAGGCTTGAACCCCATCGCCATGGTTTGGCTGGGTGCGTAAATTGATCAGATATCAGGACTTCCCTCACTTTCGGGGGTGCTGCAACTCTACCTAGACTCTGCTCCAACGTGCCCCCGCCTTTGCTGGTCTCGACCATGCCTCCCTGCACCTTCACTTCTGCTTTCGGCAACTACTTCTTGCCTGTGCCACTGGCCTCTCCATTGTTACTTTGATCATGATTAATAAGGTATTTAGTAGCTTTTTTGTTTTGCTACTAATAAGTAATTATTGGGCATCTGCAGCGGCATCTTAAACCAGAAGTTTTGTGAGGCTGTGTCGGGGGTACTGTGGTCAATATTGGCCACCTTGCTGTAGGAAAGATGCCGGGAGGATTATGAGGATGCTGCTGGGACTCAAGGGATTGAGTTATGGACAGAGGTTGAACAGGTTGGGCCTTTCCTCATTGGAGTGTTGGAGAATGAGGGGTGATCTAATAGAGGTGTATAAAAGGCACAGATGTGCAAGTCTTTTTTCAGGGTTGGAGTATCAGGAACCAGAGGGCATAGATTTAAGGTGAGGGGAAGAGGTTTAATAGGATCTGAGGGGCAACTTTTTCACCCAGAGCATGGTTTATATATGGACTGAACAGTCAGAGGAAGTGGTTGAGGTAAGTGCATTAACAACATTTAAAGGTACTTGGGCAGGTACATAGATTGGAAAGATTTAGGGGAATATGGGTCAAAGGCAGGCAAATGAGACTGAGATGGGAATATTGGTTAACATGAACTGGTGGGGTCAGAAGTCTTGTTTCTGTGTTGTCTGGCTCTGAGTCTTTGACCAAGGTTACTGGCAGTCTCTTAGGCTCAGGCACTGCATCCAAGTTGTGGAGCTCATCTATCCTCCCAGCCTACAGGTCAGGCTGTCTATTCAGAGCCAGACCTGTATGCCCTTCTTCCTGGCCCAGTGCACAAGACCCTCCTTCAGATCCAGAGCTCAGAACCAAAGGATGTCCTCTAGTGACTCGAAACCAGTACAGCGTTGAACCTCATATCTCCTCTTCTCCCAGGAGCAGAGATTCAGGCTGATAGTGAAGGCACCGAGCTTGATATTGTTCATTCAAACTCAGACATCATGTTGTACCCCAAATGACCAACCTTGTCATTTCCTGAAGGCTCAGAGCACCAAGTTGTACTTCCAGGTCTAGAGCGAGAGGCTGAAATATACTGCACAGGCCCTGAATTGCCTTACCAATTCCGAACATCCTGGCAGTCCTCTGAGCTGAAACCTGTGTTTGGATGTCCAAGTCCGAGGCTTCTACTCAAGGACGTCCCAACACGAGGATCTCCAGGCTCTTCTTTAGCACAGTGCTTTAGGCAAATGCAGTGTTAGCATTCATATTGTGAGAACTGGAATATAAAAGCAAGGATGTAATTCTGAGGCTTTATATGGTATTGGTCAGTCTACATTTGGAGTATTGCAAGCAGTTCTGGGCCCCTTATCTAAGAAAGGATTTGCTGACATTGGAGAGGGTCTGGAGGAGGTTCATGAGAATGATTCTGGGAATGGTAGGTTAACATATGGTGAGCGTTTGATGGCTCTAGGTCTGTACTCACTGGAATTTAGAAGAATGAGGTGGGATCTCATTGAAACTTATCGAATATTGGAAAGCTGAGCTAATGCAGATGTGGGGAGGATGTTTCCTATAGCGGGGAAATCTAGGATCAGAGGGCACAGTCTCAAAATAGAAGGATGTCTCTTTAGAAAAGAGATGAGAAGGCTTTTCTTAAGTCAGAAAGTGATGAATCAATGGAATTCATTCACAATCAAATAAGGAAGCTACGTCATTTGGTATGTTTAAGGCAGTGGTTAATAGGTTTTTAAGTAATAAGGGGTCAAAGGTCACAGTGAGAAGGCAGGAGAATGGGGTTCTGCAGGAAAATAAATCATCCATGATGGAATTGCAGAGAGGATTCGATAGGCCAAATGGCTTAATTTTGCTCTTATATCCTATGATCTAACAAGCCAAAGCTCAACGTTGTCCAAAACCCAGAGTCCAGGGTGATCAGGTGTCAAAGGTGATCCCTGGTGCACAGAGGTCACAGATTCAGATCTCCAAGCTGCCGTTCAAGGTGCCAGGTCAAAGATGTCCAGTCGCGGTCAGAAGTCTGATTTCAGCAGTCTCTCCAGGCCAAGAGGTCAAGGGTCTAGTTGCAGACCCAGGGCTGATGCGTGCATGAAAATGGCCAATGATCAAGGCTGTCCTTCCAGGCTCCGAGCTGGTCATTCCTAGTGCAGGGTCTAAGCCTTTGCTCCCAGGCCCAGAGCTGTACACTGAAGGAGGTTGGAGGCTCAGAGTTCAAAAGGTTGCTGTGAAACCTCAAGGTAGTGCTTTCCAACTAAGAGAGAGCACTCCTGAAATCTCAGAGCAGAATCATGTTCTCAGGTCAAAGAGTTTTCTTCCGACTCAGATCCCAGCCTCTTTGCCAAGATGCACTGTAGATTCTTCCATCTGGCAGCAGCTGCTTAACGCCAGCTGTTCTACACACATTGTAGCAGCAGCTGTTGTGGCCCTGGGGCTTTGTAGATCATAGGGTCATTTATGGCCTTTCACATCTGGCATTTGTGCTTTAATTTGATGGAGGCTTGTTTTACAGGGTAGTGATATCAGTGAGAGTATGAGGAGTATAGGAGGGCAGCCTGGAAGTGGCATGTTGTGTCTATTGTGGTCTGTTCTCAGACACTGGGCATGGACTGTGTTCATGTGTGTGTGTGTGTGTGTGTGTGTGTGTGTGTGTGTGTGTGTCCCTTCTGTGTTCCCTCTGTATACCCTCTGTGTACCCTTTGTGTACCCTCTGTGTCCCCTCTGTGTTCTCTCTGTGTTCTCCCTGTGTTCCCTCTGTGTACCCTCTGTGTACCTTCTGTGTACCTTCTGTGTACCCTCTATGTACTGTCTGTATACCCTCTGTGTTCCCTCTGTGTACCCTCTATGTACTGTCTGTATACTCTCTGTGTTCTCCCTGCGTACTCTCTATGTTCCCTCTGTGTTCTCCCTGTTCTCCCTGTGTTCCCTCTGTGTACCCTCTATGTACTGTCTGTATACCCTCTGTGTTCCCTCTGTGTACCCTCTATGTACTGTCTGTATACTCTCTGTGTTCTCCCTGCGTACTCTCTATGTTCCCTCTGTGTTCTCCCTGTGTTCTCCCTGTGTACCCTCTGTGTACCCTCTGTGTACCCTCTGTGTACCTTCTGTGTACCCTCTGTGTCACCTCTGTGTACCCTCTATGTACTGTCTGTATACCCTCTGTGGACCCTCTGTGGACCCTCTGTGTACTGTCTGTACACCCTCTGTGTTCTCCCCGCGTACTCTCTGTGTTCCCTCTGTGTTCTCCCTGTGTACCCTCTCTGTACTCTCTGTGCACTCTCTATGTACCATCTGTATACTCTCTGCGTACTCTCTGTGTACCCTCTGTATCTGTCTGCTCCATCTGTACTTGAAGGAAATCACCACTCCTGCAGCCACATTGGCAAGGTGTGGTAACTGTGCCCACACTGCCCGCTGCTGGTTGCTACCACGTGGGCTGTCCAGAGGAAGCAGCAACAGACAGGGAGTGGGAGGGAGAACCTGAGGGTGCTGGGCTTCTCCCTTCACTGACGCTGCTCTTGAGCAAGAGTGAGGGGCTATGCTCCAGTGGTACTTTCCCACCACTGCTGACTGTCTGGATCTCTCACTCAGAGCTCTCCCAGCAGAATCAGGACTATCTGCCGACTCCTTCAGCAGGACGCAGGTCTGGGTAAGGGTTTGACCAAGCTTTGGCCGGCTGTCTCCCCTGTCTGTGTGCAAGGGAGACATGCCATGTTACTGTTGGCTGTTTTTTTGCTTAGTCTACACTAGCACGGCAACGTCCCAGGACTGATACCTGTCCCGGATAATCCAGCACTCCACATTTGGGGGGCGGGCGGGGAGGGGAACAAATGATAAGGAACTAATGTATGGAAGGCAATGAGACATGAATCACCTTTTGGGCAGTGCACACTTCCCTCTAGTAACCACAGTGGTCTAGCAAAGCGCTAAATAAATGCAGAAACCATGTCCTCCTCCCCTGAGTCCACTTGGTGCTTGTGAGGCCATTGGCAACTCCGGGCTGGTGAATAATTTCCCATCCTTGACACCCCTGGCCCAGAGCTCCAACACTTGGTGCTGCAGGTGAGTGGTGGGGTGGGAGGAGGAAACGGGAGCAGGACCCTGGTGTGTGGTCTGGGCCACGGGCTGGCCTGCCCCTTCTGTGACTGCAGTCAGCAGCTCATACGGAACATTCCGGGCAGCACGTGCACGGGGACGTGTGGTGACTGGTGAAACACACTGGGCAGCACACACGAACCCATTCAGGTGCACGGTCTGCAAAGATCACATGTGTACAGACAGACAGACACACACACACACCTGACCCACACACACACAGACTCGCACACACACGCAGAGACGCATACATACACGGTTTCCTCCCACAGTCCAAAGAGGTACCTGATGGTAGGTTAACTGGTCATTGGTCTGACTAGCCTGGGTTAAATCGGTGAGTTGCTGGGCAGCACAGCTCAAGGGGCTGGAAGAGCCTGTCTCAAAATAAATAAAGCACAAATGCAGAGTGCAGGCGTACACACACACACACTCACCAACATAAAGGCACACAAGCATGGACGACCGTGCCATGCACAGAGATGTGCATACATTAGCACACCTCATCTCTCAGTTTCCAAAGTGAAACCTACGATACAGCTGCATGTTTATTCTGACCCAGAGGAACTGTCAGTTTATGTGTAGAACAGGATGTGAATAAGGTAAAAAAAACACTGAGAACCAACGGTTGTTGCAGTGGCAAAATGTTTTCATTACTTCATTTCTGGCAGAATGTTTCAGTTAGTTTGGTAAATGTAATATGAATTTATCTCTCATAATCCACACTCTGAGTGCTCTCTCACTGATTTCCTGTCCTCTCACTTCCCTCTAACAAACTTTAGTCAAGCCCGTTAAACTGTCACTAACTCAACAGTTACTGGTGATCTTATTAACAGAGGTAAAGAGAACTAGTGTTTTTTCTATACAATAACTGAGCATTCCGTTGTTCCTCAGGTGGTACAGTGGTCTTGAGGTGAAGTGTGGGGTGAGCAGCCAGGGACAGTACAGGTAGGATTGGGAACATGGAGGAGTCGATGGCCGTGGGGAGAGTGTTGGGCAGGAGTCAGTCACTCCCTTGCACACTGACATGTCTGTACAGTCAACAGTAGGTGTGGGGAGTGGAACTGGTGAGGCCCAGCTGCAGACTGGATAGTTCTTTACCATTTCCAGTGATCAGACTTCAAAACTTGCAATTCCTTGATCTGAGTCAAGAATCCATGGAAACTTATGCAAAAGACGAAGGTGGGGAGGTGGGGTGGAGGTCGCTTTGTATCAGAGAGAGAAGGCAGGGCAGGACAGGACGGGAGGCCAGAATGGTACAGCAAAATTCAGCTGGAATAACTTGCATCCTGTTGCCTCATCTCACAGAGGACCATTCTGCGTGCGCGCACACACACACACACACACACACACACACACACACACACACACGCGTGCATGCACACGGACACATACACGCACACGCACACACGCATGCACACGGACACATACATGCACATGCACACACGTGTTCACATACATACACACGCAGACACATGCGCACATGTACACACGCAGACACATGCGCACATGTACACACGCATACACACACATGCACAGACATGCGCACGCGCACACACGCACGCACGCACACGTGCACATATGCACACACACATACACACACACACACACACACAAAACATTCCTGCCCTGTACTTTTTGAGAGTCAAAGAATCATGGAGTCATTTAGCAAGAAAACAGGCCCTTCAGCCCAACAAGACCATGCCAACCAATATGCCTGCCTGAGCTAGTCCTGTCAGCCGGCATTTGGTCCATATCTCTCTAAATCTTTCGTATCCATGTATCTGTCCAAATGTCTTTTAAACAATATAACTGTATTCACCGGTACCATCACCCTCTGTGTGCAAAACATCTTGAACAGATCATATCTCATTCTTTTAACTTCAGAGAATCTAATCTGCCTGAGCTGAGTTCAAGCTTGTGCAGTACAGGAGAGACCAGGACCCAAAGCTGCTTCCCCCGGCTGTGGCCAAGATGTGTCTGTCTCTTGCTTACTCATTCAGCTACATTTTTCAAATGGTCTGGTTCTCTCCTGGGTTCAAAAGAATGGGGGGGGGGTTGGTGGCTGAAATATACAATGTTCTTACAGGGCTGGTCAGGATAGATCAGGAATTGTTGTTTCCCCTGCCTGGAGCTTCTGGAAACAGAGGTCACAGCCTTAAATTAAAGTGTCCGCCTTTCAGGACAGAAGAAACCATGGTGGGTGAAATGTTCGAATTCCCTTTTCTATGGAGACCCAGAGAAAACTTGAGAGTGGTAGCTTTCTAGATGCTTAAATGGAATGATTGCAGAAAACTGGTGCTGAGACAGTCTTTTTTGGGGATTGGGAAGGACGGAGCAGAGACATGGGTAAATTAGAAAGAGTATGATCATTGTTCGTGTGACTAGGGAGGGAAGAGACTCTCAGCAAACATAAGGTGGCTCCCCTCTGTCTCTGCATGTCATCAGCAGTGGAGGATGTTTCCAGAAAGAGAAAGAGGAAATTCTGTTGATGCATCCACCTGAAGATCTAATGTCCGACTGAGAAGCCATGACCCTTTGAGGCTTTTGGCGCCTCGTTGTTCATTGTGTGCTTCCCACAGGATCAGATCATAGCAACATCTCATGGCACGATGGTGGTAAAACATCTCAACCAGTAGAAATGAAATTCAACATGTGAGGAGATTGCAGGACTGGTGACCAAACACCTGTCAAAGAGACAGGTTTTAAAGATTGTCTTAAATGAGAGTGAGGTATCTGCAAGGAAAGTTATGGAGGGAATTCCCAAAGTTGGGGCAAGCAGCACAAAGCATGGTGGCCAGTGGCAGTGTGCTTACATTTGGGGGTGCAAGGGATGGAGAAGGTCTCAGGGCTGGTAAGGATGGAGAGGTAGTGAGGGACCAAACTGTAGGTGGTTTTGGAAACAAGCCCAGTCGGTGAGTATGGGGCAGCCATGCAGGCAAACATCGCAGTGGCATGAAAGAGAACAAAACATCATGCACTGACATGGACCTGTCTCTAATTGTATTTCTTTGTACTTCTACACAGTACTCTTCTAGCCTCAGGCCATATCCATTTAACCTTTCCAAGGACAAGACTGTCATTCCAGAGATTATGCTGTTGAACTTTTACTGTATTCACTCCAGCACAAGTATGGCAGTCTGAAACTCTGTGTTTAATCTGTGCAACAAATGTTTTGCTCAAGATTTCCAGCATCTGCAGAATCTCTTTGTGCTTAGAGTTAAACAATATTCAGGAAGTGGTCTCACCAGGCCCCTATATAGTTGTAATGACTTCTCATGTTCAAATTCTTTCGCAATAAAGGCCAACATATCACTGACTTTCTTAGCTGCTTGCTAAACCTGCATACCACCTCTCAGTGATTTGTTTACAAAGACACAAATCCTCTGAACACCAACAATAATCAATTTCTAACTATTTTGGGAAAAAAAATGCCTCGCTGTTCTTCTTAAGAAAGTTGGCATGGACAACTTGGGCTGAAAGGTTTGTTTTCCATGCCATGCAGTTTGAATGACCCAAAGTGAATGATCTCAGACCAATGCCACATTATATTCCATTTGCCAAGTCCTTGTAATCAATTTCTCCTTGAAGTCCCTCTGCATCCTCCTCAAAGTTCACACCACAGCCTAGCTTTGCATCTTCAGCAAACCTGGATAATCCCTCTCTCAAAATACTGATACAGATTTTGAACAGCTGTGCTCCAGTACCAAGGATTTCAGAACCCAACTGGTTATAATCTCCCATATGAACATGTCCTATTTATTCCTGCCCTCTGTTGTGAAGCACAATAATGTATGCTCTGATTTAATAACCTCTGGTGTTACCTTCTGGAAGTATAGATATATTGCATCAGCTAGTTTTCCCTTATTTATTCTGCTAGTTATAACCTCATAAACTCCAATCATATTTCAGTTATAATTTCTCTTCCATCAATTCATGATGATTACTTAATCCTGTAACCCAATTCTAAAAGCCTTGCTACCATTTCTTTAATATTAGTTTCCAGAATGTTCCCTGCAACTGATGTCATGTTTAACTGTACTGGAGTTCCTCTCCTGTTTCTCTCCTGTTTTTTTCTTAAACTGGGGGGTAATGGTCCCTTACAGCCTAGAGGAGCCACTCAAGAGTTGACGAAACTGCTATATGACAATTAGCGCATCTATTTTCTTCATAGCCACCTCCTTCTAGGTTCCAAGGTCTCTTTAATTGCCCTGGTATTGTATTTTTCTGAACTTCTGATTCATTCTAGACCTGTTCTTCATTATTTCCCAGAGTTTCCAAAAAGGAAAACACAAAATACTCAATTTCTTGCCCATTTCTTTAGTCCAAATATACTTTCTCCTGTCTTGGTCTGTAAGGGACCCCTCATTATCTTCACGAGTATTTTTCCCTTTTACCATAGTGATAGAAACTCTTTTGGTCTGCTTTTAGATTTCTAACTTGATAGTCTTATATTTCACTTTCCCATTCTTGTTCAACTCTTTGGAGCTCTTTTGCCAAAATCTGAAATTTTACCAATTCTTGACATTATTGCTTTTTGTCAACATTATAAGCCTTTTCCTTTGAACAACTTCTAATTGCTCTTGATTACCATGTTGGACAACTTCACTGTTGTTCTTGTTTGTCTTAGAGCAATATGTCATACTTTGAACTATGTATTAATTCTTTAAATGTTAATCATTGTTTGTTTCCTGTTATACTTTCTGATGTAGTTTCCCAACCTTTAGACAGCTCATGCCTCCTTTGTGGTTTTGCTCTCTTCAGACTAAGACCCTGCCTCCAACAAATTGTTTTCAGGGTTTACATTTCCTTTTGAGCTGTCTGATCTCAGGGAGCCGAGGTAAATACCAGCAAGTAGAATATTCTTGGGGCTGAAAACCTGAAACCAAAATCTCTTGAAGGTACTGAGCAAGGAGACAGCACATGTGAAGAAAAACATTTTTTTTAGTAGTTGCTCCTGTAAAGGTGAAAATATTAACACAGCAATGAAAAGAAATGGTCAAATAATCTCCTGACTGAGGCATAAATATATGCCACGAATTTGTGAACATTTCAGTTGAATGACCGTTCAGTGTTTTGTAAAGTGTCACCCTTGGGACCTGCTGCACACTTCGGCACTGAGTGCCTGCCTAGCCTTCTCTCGCTCTGCTGTTTACTAAATTGTGCTCCTCTCCTTCTTCACCATTTCTTTTTCTTCCCCTCTCTTCACCCCTTGCTCGCTCTCCCTTGGTTTCCCAATAAGTATAAATGCAACAAATCTTCAGCCTTACTTTGGGCCCCTGTTCCTCTTTCATCTTTCCTTTATAGAACATAGTACAGTACAGCTCAGGAATAGGCCCTTCAGCCCACAATACTGTACTGAACTAACTCAATGAGTAATCAAATTCCTTCTGCTTACACAATGTTCATATCCTTCCATTTTCTGCACACCCTGTGGCTATTTAAGAGCCTTTTGAATACTTCTATTGCACCTGCCTCCACCACCACTCAGGACCACTACTCTTTGCATAACAAAAAAATTGCTCACTCATCTCCTTGGAACGTAACTCCTCTCACCTTCTCTCTGGTATCAAGATACTTTGACCTTGGGAGAAAGATACTGACTATCTACTGCATCTACACCTCTCTTAATCTTATAAAACTCTATTAGATCTCCCTTTGGGGAGATCGCTCTTTACCTTGCTTCGAACATTCCCCTTCTAAGCATAATCTGTTTGCTATTGGACACTGGACTGCAGGGAGAGTCACTGGTATTGGGAAGCTGGAGCTTAGGTCATTGTGTTGTCATAGAGTCAAAAAGCAAGGAAACAGGCCATTTGGCCCAGCTCATCCATGCTGACCAAGTTGTCTGTCTGAGCTAATCCAACTTGCCTACACATGACTCAAATTCCCCCATTACAATCCTTTCAGAGCACCTGTCCAAATGCTTTTTAAACACTGCAATTGTATTCACATCCACAGCCTCCTCTGGCAGATTATTCAATGATTCTGAAATATCTCCTCCCCAATTAAGTGATCCAAAAAGAGCTTCTTCCCCTCCATCATTACATTTCTGACTGGTCCTTACTGATTATTCCTTTTTTTTCATTATTTATTTTTATAATTTATAGCAAAATAACAAATATTACATCATATAAGTTTGTGATATTGAATTTGATCCTGAGTCTCCTTAAGTCTATGCTCTCCAGTTTTAGGTTCGTGTTGGGCATGTGGCCAAATGGTTAAGGCGTTCGTCTAGTGATCTGAAGGTCGCTAGTTTGAGCCTCAGTTGTGGCAGCGTGTTTGTGTCCTTGAGCAAGGCACTTAATCACACATTGCTCTAGTGTCTGTGTGAGGAGTGGTGCTCTCACAGACTTCCAACCTGCACCTTGTAAGGCATGAAAATGCCCGACACAGGCCTCTCATGGTCTGAGTCGACGTTCCCTCCCTTCAGATTACCCTACACCCGACCTTACCTAAGCACTTTACCTCTACAAAATCTTTCCTCAGCCTCCTACACCCCATGGAGAAATGTATCAATTTTTCCAGTCTCTCCTCAAGCCCTCCACTTCTGCTAACGTCCTTGTGAATCTTTTCTGCATCCTTTGTGTTGAAGCTCATCACAGCCTTAGAAGGAAGATAAGGTGCACCTCCTCAGTGTGCATACTTTGTTCTGTGTGGTCAAGGTAGTAAAATGCAGCAATAACATTTCTTGTGACAAACAGGCAAGTATCCGGGGCAGCAGATGTCAGTGATGAACGAATTGTGAACAGCAGTAAAACTTGCTCTGTCTTCTACAAAGATACTTCTCCTGCATCTTGATTTAACATTTGATGCTGGCATCTTGGTGAGAGCACAACATCCTTAGGACTGTGCTGGAATCAGGAACTTGCTCAACTCTGCAGCAAAACTCGTGCAAACTGAACCAAGATGGTTTTTAGTTCTTTAGTCAGTTAATGGCAACCATAGGATCTTATCAAGGGATGGTGAATCAGTATCACAGTTGAACCAGCCAGCAATTGCCATCCAAGGTGCAGGGATTTAATCAAAATCAGGTTTATAATCACTGATATGTGTTGTGAAATATGTTGCTTTGTTTCAACGGAACAATGTAAGACACAAAAATTACTGTTAAGTCATAATATACCATATCAATAGTGCAAAAGGGATATAGTGAAGTAGTTCATGGACTGTCAGAAATATGATGGTGGAAGGGTGGAAGCTGTTCCTAAGATGTTGAGTGTCGACCTTCAGGCTCCTGTATCTCCTTCCGGATAGTAGTGGTGAGAAGAGGGCATGCCCTGAATGATTAGATTATGAAGACCTGTAGTCCTCTTTTATTGTCATTTAGTAATGCATACATTAAGAAATGATACATTATTTCCTCCGGTGTGATATCACAAAACACAGGACAAACCAAGACTAAAAAAACTAACAAAACCACATAATTATAACATATAGTTACAACAGTGCACAATACCATAACTTGATGAAGAAGTCCGTGAGCACAGTAAAAGTTCAAAGTTTCTCAAATGTCCCACATCTCACGCAGATGGGAGAAGGAAGAAAAACTCTCCCTGCCATGCTGACCACAATCCGATTCTGAGTCATCCTAAAACTTCGAGCCTCTGATCAGCTCTCCGACACTGAGAACTGAGCACCATCTCTGTCCGAGCGATTCGACCTCTTTCTCGGTTGCCAAAAGCAGGCAAGGCCGGGGATTTTGAGGCCTACCCTCCGAAAGATTCCCGACTGCGCAGTAACGACAGCAGCGAACGAGCGTTTCAGAAATTTTTCCAGATGTTCCTCCGTGCTTTCACATCCATTCTCCATCAAATCAGAATTGCCCACTGCCCCTATTTAACAGATACGATATCATTTTGCACCGGAGAGCTGCGCACGCGCGGCGTGCTGCCATCTTCTCCTCCATCCTGACCTCCATCCTCTATCCTTAATGATGAATGTTGCCTCCCTGAGGCATTGCCTTTTCCAGGTGTGGAGGGACTGACTGAATTCACAACCCTCTGCAGCCTCCTTCGTACCTGTGAGCCTGTGCATTGGTGAAGCAACCAGTCAGAATGCTCTTCACCATACACCTGTAGAAATCTGCTATGAGTCTTCAGTGACATACCAAATCTGGCATGCCTTCTTCACGATTAAAAGTGAAGGCCTATTATTGTTGATTTCACACAACCCATCCTCTCCCACTTAGCTGAAGTATCTCCCTCCCACCCTCACTGTGTGGCATTGAGTCCGATTCCTGGATCTGAGTGGGCACCTGCTGTTGCTGCACTTAGCATTCAACCTCCCCGCGACAAAGCGAGAGATTGGTCAAGAAGACATGTCATTTCAGCTGTAGATATTCTCAGCTAAAATAAAAGTTTGTGTGACTGCTGGCCAATAAAACAGGGTCAATATGAGCCTCTTTCTTGTCTAGAGCTTCTTTACTGAGGCTCTGATCTAAACATTTTGTCTTTCCGCCAATGATCCCTGAGATGTGAGTTGGGTATTGGCTCCTGTGTTGCCCGCTTTCGATGCTGGATGCAAGAACAGATGAGCATTTCCACAGCAGTTCTCATCACCCAGGACCTCGCAGCCCCGCAGGATCTTTATAGTGTGGTACAATTACTCCCCAATTGTCTTATTCATCGCAGTTTCACAAAAATACACTCAGGGGTATGATGGCCAATCTGTTTGTATTGCTTGAGGGATAAACGTTGGCCACACTATTGAGGAGAAACAGCCCTGAATTTCTTTAAGGAATGTTTTATATCCATATTGAAAGAAAGACAGGACCACGGTGTCATTCTCACCACTGCAATGCTGCTCTTTCCCAGTGATGAATGGGAGGTCACATGTAATTAAATCCCACACCTATTCCCCATCCCTTAACAAGATCCTGTGGCTGCTGTTGATCCCACAGTGTTCCCTGATCCAGGGATAAGGAAGGAGATAATTGCTCTGTGACCACTGTATCTCCTGGAAGAGCCATGCCCACTCAAATGCAGGTGGTCTCTGGGGCATGAGAGCACAGTTTAAAGGTCTAAACGTCTGCCTGCAGGCACGATGGATGAGGAAGGAGCCATTACCACTCAGATGCGGATGGTCTCGCAACAAGAAATATGTCTCGGGTCAGGGAGTAGCAATGATTGTGTGGACATTACTGAGGATGCCCAGCTGATGCCTTACTGCAACTCATGGTTCCTTCGTGCAGTTTACCTTCAATAGTATTATTTATTGATTTACTTATCGAGATGCAGTGTGGAATAGCCTCCTCTAGCTCTTCAATCCACACTGCCTAGCCTAATCACAGGAAAATTTACAATGACCAATTAACCTACCAACTGTTATGTCTTTGGACTGTGGGAGAAAACCAGAGCACTTGGAAGAAACCCATGCAGTCAAGGGGAGTACATACAAGCTCTTTACAGGCAGTAGTGAGACTTGAACCCAGGTCGCCCGTGTTGTGCTAACCACTATGCTACAGTGCCATCCTTCAGTTTGTGCTAAAGCTCTGGGAAAACCTAGACTGTGGGAAGATTGGGTCAAGACGTATCAACCATATTAGCTGGGACATCAGGCGGGGTCTAATCTGTCAGTGTAGCTTTCTGCTCAAGTACCCCAGTGCCTTTAGTTTTGTTCAGTCTAGGCAGTTGAACCCACTGCTTAGTTAGGACTGAGTAGCTATTGCCCTTTTCCCATGAAGAAATGGTGTTGGGTCAGTGGTTTAACGCAGCGAATGCTCACACTTGATAACATAGAGGTCTGTACTCAGCCCACCTCCCCATTTGCGGCCAGGTCTGTGGGTCCCATATTGGCCTTATCAGTCACCTCAGAACCATGTGCTGGCGGTGGACCCTAAGAGAATGCGAATCATTTGCTCTCTTCTGAGAGTTGACCTGATTGGAGACAGTACGTAGAAGCAGACTGTCCATGAGTAGCAGATTCCCTTCCCTAAGGATCTTTATGAACCTGATGCATCTTTCATCTGTTTTAGTTTCACTGATAGTAATTTTTTATATCTCCAGAGTTCAAATTGGGCTAATGCATTCTGAGATCATTAATGAGATTATCAATGGTTTTAGGTAGCTAATGCAGTCACCTCATTATTTAACAATTACCAGTTGAATATTTCTGTTGACCCGCACTGAATGTTCCTCACGTGCAGTTTTGTGATATTATCTCTGCTGCATACTCCAGCAGCAGTGTTCAGACGTCCACCCTTCAAAAGCTACTGCCTCCGAATTTCTCCAGAAGAAAACGATTGTGATTTGTTCTTGCTCAGAATATCTCACCTCTGTTGGAGGGAGGTGTTTTTGTGCACCAGAGTGCTCCCTGTGAGCAGGTGAGAACGTAGCAGATTTTTCACTGTTATCTTGATGAAGAAAGTGATAAAGGTTGCACTTCTGTCAAGTGTTAGTTCCAACGACTGCTTGTGGCAACTCAGCAGTGTAAGACAAAACAGCAGTTGCCCTGGTTTCTCAGAAAGAAATTATCTTGCAGTTACTGGGATTGGACACATTGCAACAGCAGGTAAAACCAACAGGAGATTCACTGGAAGTTCTTTACTTCATGACGTATATTTACTGTTCGATGGATAGTCCTTACTGCTGTACCAAGGAATCCTTTCCCAGTTTTACCAGCATTTGCCAGTAACAGCAGCAGGCAGGCTGTTAGGTAATGCTGTTTGGTGCAATATATCTCACCACTCCTTGGCC
The DNA here is from genome assembly GCF_963921235.1 of Mobula hypostoma. Taxonomy (NCBI): domain Eukaryota; kingdom Metazoa; phylum Chordata; class Chondrichthyes; order Myliobatiformes; family Myliobatidae; genus Mobula; species Mobula hypostoma. The sequence continues at coordinate 3,960,322 of NC_086120.1, forward strand.
TGACTTTCTCTGCCACGCTTCTCCCCCTTAACCCAACTCCTTCTGTGTCTACCAGGGAATAAACACACTCTTCCAAATCAGTCTCACCACTTTCAAGCTCCCAAAAAGCCACAGATCATAAACATGAGCAATCCTGCAGATACTGGAAATCCAAAGCTGCACACACAAAATGCGGGAGGAACTCAGCAGGTCAGGCAACAAAATGGAAAGGAATAAGCAGTCAATGTTTTTGGCTGAGACCCTTTTCAGCTCCCAAACAGATAGCTGGTCTCTGCAAAATTTCGCAAACACGAGGAAATCTGCAGATGCTGGAATTTCAAGCAACACACATAAAAATTGCTGGTGAATGCAGCAGGCCAGGCAGCATCTCTAGGAAGAGGTACAGTCGACGTTTTGGGCCGAGACCCTTCGCCAGGACTCTGCCTGGCCTGCTGCGTTCACCAGCAATTTTTATGTTTGTTGGTCTGCAATATTTCTGCAGCTTTCTATCTGCCACTGTTGCCTCTGGCCCTCTGTGCTCATTTTCGCACTGGAGCAGCCTGTTAGCTTCTCAGGGAGCCTGGTCTTGTAAGCGTCTCCTGCGTCTCAACAGGGACGAATGGAAGCAGAGGTCTCTCGACCTGAAGAGGGTGCAGATACAAGGTAGTAAGTCTCAGATCAAAGTGTTTGCCCCTCCTTGTTCCGTAGCTTTGAATCACAGCTATCTCTGACATCTTTGAGAAAAGGGCAGGGCCTATGATGGTTTAGAGATGTCTATGATGGATCATTTGTGGTCAGAGACTTCCTCGAATAAAATTAATTTGGCAGTCATTCAATGTGAAGCTTTTATCTGAACCTTCTAGACAGAAGCTAATGGATTGTTTGACTTTTATGATTCTGTGTTGGCTTAATCAGGGGAACACATTAGGACCACAGAAAGTAAACCTGGCTTCAAGAAATTTGAACTGTGCTTGTTATCTTAGGTAGAAAGTTGTTTCATGTAAGAATCTATATTTGCACAACTCTCTACTAAGCACAAAAGACACAAAGCCAAGTTATTGAATTACTTAAATGATACCACTCATGGGTGTAAAATTTATGCTCTTAGAAAAGTGTTAATCCAGGCATTGCCTTTCAAAGTTGAGTTTATTGTTGAATTCACAAAGTTCGTCTGCACAGGTGCAATGAAAAACTTACTTGCAGCAGGATCACAGGCACATGGCATTACAGACACAACATTCAGAGGAAATACATAAATTATGCAAGAAAGAACACAATAGAACAGAGAAAGCTAAGTCCACTGGTGTGCAAGGTGGAGTTAAAGTGGTCAGAGTGTTATCATACTGAGGTAGTGATGAGGTTTATGCTGGTCGGTTCAAGAACTGAATGTTTGAAGGGAAGTAACTGTTTGTGGACCTGTTTTTAAAGGTTGCTTAGCATGACCACCAAAACTAGGCAAAATCCAGGGCAGGAAACTAACGTAGAGGTTATTAAATTCAACCCTGTGTCATACTCGGGCCATTTTGCCACTGATGTGTATTGGTTCAGTTGGAACATGGCAGATTAATTTAGATGGATACATTTTCCGATTCTTCTTTGGCAGCAGGATCTCAAACAATAGGCACGGTTTTTGAAAATCATACTTCTCTCTTCTGTAGCTGTGACTGCCACTGGGCATTGTCACATCAAGTCCACAAGTCCGTGATGGGAACACGGTTGCTAAACCTGCATGCGTTTACCAGGAATAAAAAATTAATCTCATGAAGAGCCAGCAGCCTAACTGAACATCTTAGGTTCTTCATTACACCCTGGAACTCTCTCCCCAAGAGTTCTGCAGGAGCTGCTTCTGCTCGGGAACATGGCTTAGTTGCACCTTCACTGGAGAAAGGCAATAACTGGTGGCCTGAGAAATCAATAATAAAAAAGCATACCAGCATTTAAAAACTGAATGCTCTCTTCTTTGATTGTTTGAAAGTTGCCAGTTATGAATCTTCCAGTTGAATGAACACAGGTGAGCATGTTTACACGAAGCGTTGTGGCAAGAAAGCAACATCCATCATCAGGGCCCCCACCACCCAGATCATGCTTTGTTCTTGCTGCTGCCATCAGGAAGAAGGTACAGGAGCCTCAGGACCCACACCACCAGGTTCAGGTACAGCTATTACCCCTCAACCATCTGGTTGTTTAACCCAAGGGGACAATTCCACTCAACTTCATCACTGAACTGTTCCTGCAACCTATGGACTCACTTTGAAGGAACCTTCATTGCATTTTCTAAATATTTATTGCTTATTTACAGTATTTATTATTATTTATTTTTTTCCTTTTGTATTTGCGCAATCTGTTGTCTTTTGCACATTGGTTGTTTATCTGCTTTGTTGGACACAGGCTTTCATTGATTCTGTTATGGTTCTTGGATTTACTGAGTAGCTTGCAAAAAAATGAATCTCAGAGTTGTATATGGTAACATATATGTACTTTGATAATAAATTATCTTTGAACTTCTGAATTTCAAATTAGGACAGTGATATAATGGATATGTATGGGGGGGCGGGGGGGGGGCGGAATAGGGAGACCGCCATTGAACTGGATGTGAGGGGAACCAATGGGATGGAGAAGTTGTGTTGACTTTGAAGTTACATAATTGGGAGGAGGTGGCCCCTGACTCCTCTGAACCTTCTCCGCCAATCAACACAATCATAGCTGATCGGCCAGCTTGCTGCTATATTCCTGTTCTCTCTATTCTCCTTGATCCCTTTTGTTTCAAGAAATCTATCTACCTTTTCTCCTCAACGGAACTTAGTGAAGGCCTGCACAGTCTGTGTAAAGATTCCTCAAGTTTATCACCCTCTGAATGAAGAAATTCTGTCCTAAATACCCTGTGTCACTCTCGCTTTGGCTAGCAGCTTAATATAGCGGATGATAGCCCTCAGCCCAGCCAAACCTAAGAGATCTCATTTGGCTGGATGCTGCGTGGTGTGTCCCCTGTTACAAAACAGTACCACGAAATAACAAACTGTGCATAGTCTGTGATTAAACGATTGAGCAGTCTAATGCACAATGTTGGGGCTCACTGATAAGGCTGTTTGTCCACTATCGACCTCCTCCGATCGTCACTGATCTTCGGACCCTTGCTCCAAGTCCACTCCGTCCAGCAGTCTACCAACTCTCTCCATTCGCGTCTTCTCTCCTCATCTCTCCCCGGCAAAAGACCACGAATTCCCAGCTCCCAGACACACAAGAAAGAACAACATCCTGCTCATTGGCTAGCATGCCCCGTTATCTCTAGTCATAACCCAAACATTGCTGCTACAGGGAAACCATTACCTCAGCAGTGGAACATTACAGAGAAGCCATTACCTCAGCAGTGAAACCTTACAGCGTGTTATACCTATACCCTGAGAGTGATGTTCCATTCTGGCCACCTCCTTGGTCAGGGGAACACCTTCTCTAAATCTGGCCTCTTGCACTCTGGCAGAATTTTATGTTTTAATCAGATCTCCTCTCATTCTTCGAAGCTCTATGCATACAGCATTAGTTGACTCAATATTTCCACATATGCAGTCACACCATAACAAGAATCAGTCTTCATTACACTCCCTCTGTTGTCAGGACAGCAAAGCTGTGTATGGAGTGTAAGGGGTCGCATTTTCTGTTTTATTTTCTCCAGGTTTTGGCTGCACTGAAGCCCCATGCTCCTGATGTTCAGTCACTCAGTGCAGTGGAAAGTGCTTGTGGTTTGCTCAGGTGGTCTGGTCAGTTTGCTCCTGGGACTGTGGCCCAGGTGGCCATTCACAGGTCTAGACGGTGTGCAGTTGAGCGTTCCATCCAGACTAATTGCCTGCCCCTCTTCCAGGGTTACGTCCAGGCCCCTGTGCCGTCAAGAAGGAGCATGAGGTGTCCACAGGTACAATGCAGGATTTCCAGGATGGGTGGGCACCACAGGAGTTTGAGGGTGTTCTAGAAAGAGATGACCGTGTCATTATTTGAAACAATGTGTATTGAGAAGTATTGTGATCCAGTGATCCTATATTCACGGAAAAAAACACCTTTGGAAAAGAGGGTAAAACTGCACACAATACTCAATAATGAGTGATAGCAGGGAGGCATTCCTTTTCTGAACCTTAAACCTCTTGCAGCAAAGGCCAACATATCAATTGCCTGCTGCACCTTCATGTTTGCTTTTTGTAGCTCATGTTCAAGGACACTTAGATCTCTCTTTATAGAAACATTTACACATCTATCATCATGTAAGTACCTCTCTGCCTTTGTGTTTTCTAATGAAGAGTACAATTTTATATATATACACATGATATTGCATCTGCCATGTACTTACACTCACTCAATGTATCTATATTGCATTAAATCCTCTTTGAACCCTCCTCATATCACCCAGTTTCGTGTCAATAATAAAGTTAGAAATAGATCCCTATGGTACCCCACCTGTTACCCTGAAAAAGAGATGATTATTGCCACTCTCAACCAGTGAACAATCTATACTAGTATACTACCTCAATCCCATGTGCTAACCTCTCAGATGGGAATTTATCAACATCACATCTAATCGTTCTCTCTTATGTGTTCTACCAGTTACACCCTCAAAACTCTAGTGGATCTGCCAGACAGCATTTCTCTTTTATAGATCCATGTTGACTTTGTCTAATCCTGTAGATAAGTATCTTGTTTTCTCATCTCTGGCTTCTCTATACTGTTAGGTTAACCAGTCTGATTTTCCTCATTTTCTCTCTCCCTCCTTTTTAAAGTAGTAGTGTTATATTTACCATTTTCCAGTCTGAAGAAACATTTCCATAGTCTACAGAGTTTTGGAAGATGACAACCAATTCATCCACAATTTTCATGTTTTTTAAAAACTCTGGCTTGGAGATTACATGCATCAGTATTACAGTGGAGTAAATGGAACTACAGAGGCATGAGAGAGGAGTTAGCCGGAATTGATTGGAAAAGAACACTTGCAGGGATGATGGCAGAACAGCAATGGCTGGAATTTCTGGAAGTAATTTGGAAAGGACAGGATATATATATCCCAAAGAGGAAGAAGTATTCTAAAGGAAAGATGATACAACCATGGCTAACAAGAAAAGTCAAAGCTAATGTAAAAGCCTAAGGGAGGGCATATAATAGATCAAAGATTAGCGGGATGTTAGTGTCATGGTCCGGTCCGTAAAGTCCGTATTCCGGTTCACGGTCCGGTCCATCGATCCATATTCCAGGTTTTCTGGTTTTCCCTTGTCCTGTTATGTGCCTTAATTGAGGTACATGATTCTCATTTTGGGCTGCTACATAAGTAGCTCCTGGGTCCGCTTCATTTACTGGACTGTTCCCTTCCCTTCCCCTTCCTTTGTCTGAAGCCTCGCCTGCTACCTTTGCCTAAAGCCTTGCTTGCTAGCATCGCCTGTGCCCTCGCCTGTAACGCCGTCAGGTTCAACTGCCAGGGCAAGATTGGGGCTTTGCTGTGTCTAGATAAGGAACTGTCTTTTGTTGTTTGGAACTGTCTCTTTGTGTCCTCACCTTCGGTAGGTAGGTCTGGCCATTTGCCACTACCTTATGTTTGGAACTGTCTCTTTGTGTCCTCGCCTTCGGTAGGTAGGTCTGGCCATTTGCCACTACCTTGTGTTGGGAACCATCTCTTTGTGCCCTCGCCTCCGCTGGGTAGGTCCGGCCATTTGCTGCTACCTTGAGTGGAGATCTGTCTCTCAGTGTTCTGTGTATGAGTCCCGGTCCTACGTCCTGCTCCCTAGGAGGGGTCCTGACTCTGTGTAGAGCCCCGGCCCCAAGTCCTGTTCCCAAGGAGGGTTCCCGACTCTGTGTTCCATGTTCCTGTTCTCCCTTGTCAAAGTCTCTGCGTTCCTGTTCTCCCTCGACCAAGGCTCTGCGATCCTGTTCTCCCTCGACCAAGTCAAGGCTTCGTGTTCTCGTCCTGCCCATGTGCCTCTTCTAGCCCGGGAGTATCTCGCCCAGCCCGGTGCTGGGGTTCCCTCGTCCTGTGCTGGAATCCAAGCCTCGTCCAGTCCTGTAGCTGCTTCATGTCTTCGCCTAGTCCTGGAGTATGAGCCCGAGTCAAGACCCAAGTTCTGGGTCCTTGTCCAGTCTCTGGCTCGGAGTTCAAGCCCAGGCTCCTAGTTCCTCGTTCCTCGTCCAGGTCCCACTTTCCTAGTCTAGTCCTAGCCCAGGCCCTGTATCCTAGTCTCGTCCAAGGCCTGTGTTTTGTCCAACGTCGTTTCTTCCCCCTTTCCTTGCTTGCTTGTCACTCCTAGTCCCGTTCGTAGTACTTCTGTGTCTGTGTTTTGCATTTGGGCCCGCTCCCAGCGCCCCCCCTTATGACAGTTAGAGGATTGAGAACCTTTTAAAAACCAACAGAAGGCAACTAAAAAAGTTCTTAAGCTGGTAAAGATGGAATACGAAAGTAAGCTAGCCAACAATATTAAAAAGGATACCAAAAGTTTCTTCAGATATATAAAGTGTAATAGAGAGGTGAGAGTGGATATTGAACCTCTGCTGACTCAGTAGAAATGGATGACAATGACAGAGCAGACAAACTGAATAAGTATTTTGCATCAGTCTTCACTAGCAATATGATGGAAGTTCCTGGTGTCAGGGGCCATGAAGTGTGTGAAATTACCATAACTAGAGAGAAGGTTCTTGAGAAACTGAAAGATCTGAAGTTAGATAAGTCACCTGGACCAGATGGACTACACCCCAGAGTTCTGAAAGAAGTGGCTGAAGAGATTGTGGAGGAATTAGTAATGAACTTTCAAGAATCATTAGATTCTAGAATGGTTCCAGAAGACTGGAAAATTGCAAATGTCACTCCAGTCTTCAAGAAGGGTGAGTTGCAGAATAAAGGAAACTATAGACCAGTTAGTCTGACCTCAGTGGTTGCGAAGATGTTGGTGTTGATTATTAAGGATGAGGTCTCGGGGTACCTGGAAACACATGATAAAATAGACCATATATCTTCATGGTTTCCTCAAGAGAAAAATCTTGTCTGACAAATCTGTTAGAATTCTTTGAAGAAATATCAAGCAGGATAGACAAAGGAGAATCAGTTGACGTTGTGTATGTGGATTTTCAGAAGGCCTTTGACAATGTGCCATACATGAGGCAGCTTAACAAGCCAAGAGCCCATGGTATAACAGGAAAGACTCTAGCATGGATAAACCAATGGCTGATTGGAAGGAGGCAAAGAGTGGGAATACAGGGAGCCTTTTCTGATGGGCTGCCAGTGACTAGTGGTGTTTGACAGCGGTTTGTGTTGTGACTGATTTTTTTTTACGTTAATGATTTGGATGATGGAATTGATGGCTTTGTTGCAAAGTTTGCAGACGATATGAAGATTGGTGGAGGGACAGGTAGTTTTGAGGAAGTAGAGAGGCTACAGAAGGACTTAGACAAATTAGAAGAATGGGTAAAGCAAAGGCAGATGGAATACAGTGTCGGAAAGTGTATTGTTATGCACTTTTGTAGAAGAAATGAAAGGGTGAACTATTTTCTAATTGGAGAGAAAATACAAAAAACTGGGATGCAAAAAGGACTTGGGAGTCCTTATGCAGGATTCTCTAAAGGTTAATTTACAAGTTGTGTCTGTGATAAGGAAGGCAAACGCAATGTTAGCATTCATTTTAAGGGGACTAAAATATGAAAGCAAGGATGTAATGTTAAACTTTATAAAGCACTGGTGAGGCCTCACTTGGAGTATTGTGAGCAGGTTTGGATCCCTTATCTTAGAAAAGATGAGCTGAAACCAGAGAGGGTATAAAGGAGATTCATGAAAATTATTCCAAGAATGAATGGCTTCTCATATGAAGCGTTTTTGATGGCTCTGAGCTTATATTCACTAGAATTCAGAAGAATGAGAGGTGACATCATTGAAACTTATCGAATGTTGAAAGGCCTTGATAGGGTGAAAGTGGAGAGGATGTTTCCTCTGTTGGGAGAGTCTAAGATCAGAGGACATAGCCTCAGAATAGAGAGGCGTTCTTTTAGAACAGAGATGAGGAGCAATTTCTTTAGCCAGAGGGTTGTGAATTTGTGGAATTCTTTGCCACAGGCAGCTATGGAGGTCAAGTCTTTATGTATATTTAAGGCAGAGGTTGATAGATTCTTAATTGGTCAGGAGGTGAAGAGATATGGGGAGAAAGCAGGAGATTGGGGCTGAGAGGAAAATTGGATCAGCCGTGATGAAATGATGGAGCAAACTCGATCGCACAAATGGCTTAATTCTGCTCTAATATTGTATGGTCTTATTGTCTTACTAGCGCCATGCTTACGACTTTATTGCTTAGAGAACAAAAAGCATATAAAACCACAAGGGGAAGAGATAGGGCCAATGTACACAGTCTTTACCAGTTTTGGGGAATCAAGAACTGGAGGATATAGGTTTCGGTTGAAGACGAAAGATTTAACAGGAACTTGAAGAGCAACTTTTTTTTTACACACAATTTGTGATATCTCTGTGGAATCAGCTGCCAGAGGAAGTGGTTGAGGCAGGTACAATAACAACTTTTAAAAGACAGTTGGTCAGGTACACGGATTGGAAAGATTTAGAAGGCTATGCTGCCAATGTGGACAAATCAGACTAGTTTTCCAGGGGTGTCTTGGTCAGCATGGACCAGATGGGCTGAAGGGTCTGTTTTAATTTTGGATAACTCTACAACTATATCTCCAGGGCCTGTTTCCATGCTGTATGATTCTATGACTCCATGTTATAACTCCAGCAGATTAGTCTGACCTGATTGTCCACACTGACCCTTAACCCTTTTTATGAAGGTGGTCTCTAATTACATCCATCATTATAGTGGACGGCAACCATCTCGAAAGAATTATTCCAAGAAACCAGATTATCACGAAAGAAATTTCTCAGGACTGTTAATGAACACCATTTCAGGTCCAAGGTAAGGATGTTCGTACAGTGTTCAATTCCATTCACAACCCCTCAGCAAATGAAATCATGGGAGACTGCAATATTGGAACCTGGAGCAACAACTCAGTCGGTCATGCAGCATCCTCGGTTGGGGGGAGCACTGGGAAGATGAAGGAAATGTCAATGGTTTGGGTTAAAACTCTGCATTAGGACCTCAACAAATAAAGCACCCCATAACTACCTGCAGCAAGACCCAGGCCATGTCTGTAGGCCTTAGCAACATTTCCTGGGTCCACCATACCAATGCAGCTACGAAGAAGGCACAACAGCAGCTGTATTTCATTGGGAGTTTGAGGGTACTTGGCATATCACCAAAGACACTCACAAATTTCGACAAATGTGTCATGATTGCATTACCATCTGGCATGAAGGAACCACTGCAGAGGATTGGACAAAGCTGCAGAAAGTAGTAAACACAGCAAATTCCACCATGGGCATAGCCTCCCCAGCATTGAGGACACTTTCAAGAGTTGATGTCACAAAAAGGTGGCATTAGTATTAAGGACCCCCATCACCAGGATATGCCCTCTTCTCATTCCTACTATCAAGGAGGAGGTACAGGAGCCTGAAGACACACACTCAACATTTCAGAAACAGCTTTTTCCCCTCCGCCATCAGATTTCTGAATGGACAATGAATCCGTTATTATTTTTTAATTTTTCTCTCTTTTTGCACTACCTATTTAATTCACTTTTTTCTATATACACTATAAACCCTGCCAGCCCCCGAGGCTTAATCTGACTCTCTGGAGTATGGATTGCTGGCACAGTCCCCTTTAAAGACTCTGGCCGGCTCTGCTATATACTACACTGTCCTACTGCCATAAAATAAAAATTTTACGACATATGCCAGTGATATTAAACCGGATTCTGATTCCAAAACAAGTGCCAGGCAATCACAATCTTCAAGAAGAAAGTCTACCCTTAGCATTACCAAGTTCCCAACTACTGTATCAACATTTTGAATCAGAAATTCAACTTCACCTTCTATGTCTTTATGATAAGATTAGAATTTGAGTAACCCTTGGTGAGGACCCACCTCCTGATAATCAAAACTTTCACCTGTCTGCAAGGTACATCAGAAGTGGTAAATTTGTAAACTGGTACAATGGTTGTCACACGTGCCAAGGTGCAGTGAAAAACATTGTTCAGCATGCTCTCCATACAGATAATTTCATCACATTAATGCATCGAGGTGATGCTGTTGTGGCACACACACAGGTGCACCAGCCTCCGGGGTTTAACCACTCTGATTCTCCAGAGTATAGATAGTTGGCTTAGTCCTTTAAAGATTCCGGCCAGCTCCGCTAATTAGCGGCCATGTTTTGGTGCCAAGGTTTGGATAGTTAAAGAGCAGCTGAACTCAAGTTCGGTGCTCAATCATCAGCTCAACTTTGGTTCAGTCTGTGATTGCATTTAGGATCTCTGTCTTGTTTGGATCCTTGTCCAGTCTCGTCAGGTTCTTGTTTAGCATCTAGTCAAGAACCCTGTTCTTGTCTCAGTCTCTATACCATATCTCAATTCTAGTCTCAGATACTCCAGCACTTAGGGCCTTACCATTCTCGCCTAGGCCCCTTATTACAGTATGACTGAGTCAATGTGGACCCAGCGGGGTTGTTAGATGTGGCCAGCCACAGTGAGAGGATCTGAAGACAGGGTCTGGAGATGCAAGATCTCCAGGTCGCCATGTGCAAAGTGTCACTAGAAGGAATTGCTTGGGCGAGGCTGTTGGTCGTTCTGCAGAGTCAGTCCATCTTCCAACCCCGGGGAGGTTCGGTGGTGACCCAGCTTCTTGCCCCGGCTTCCTCACACAGTGCTTGTTGGTTTTTGAACTCCAGCATCCTAGTTTCCTGTGGAGTACAGACAGGTGAACTTCATGATTTCTCTCCTGACAGCGAGAGCTCCAGCCTGGGCCATCGCACATAGGGAGTGCAGGTTGGATATCTGCTCTGATTTGCAAAAATTTATGACTACCACGAAGAGGGTGTTCCATCACCCCACAGGACCATCCGATGAAGCTGGGTCAAGGTACTTGGTCAGCCACTGACTACGAAATTGAGTTTCAGATTTTGGCCAATGAATGTGGTTGGAACAAAAAGGCCTTGGCCACTCTGTACCGCCATGGACTCCAAGGCAAATTAAAGAATGCTTTGCTTTGGGAGAGTCAGTAGAGGACTTAGATCAGTCCAACTGCCTTAATAATTGCTTGACAGAGCAAAAGTGGGACTATCTCAAGAGCTCAAGGGAGGCAAGCCCAAGCCTAACCTTGTCTCATCACAGTTCCATTTCCTGAACTCCGACAATAACCAGCCCGTCTCCTGCACCTGGTGAGAGGTCCTGGCATCAGAATCAAGGTTGCTGCTACTACTGTGAGGAAGCAGGGCACTTGTCAATGATGGGAAATTGCTAAGACTGGGAGGACTGACGGTAGCAGTCATTATTGCCAACCCTACAGATTCCGGTGTCATACATCTCCTGGGGAAAGAATTGGCAAAAGGTGGAAGCCATTATGGACTTGGGGCAGCCGGTAATTTCCTGATCCTGGGGACAGCCTATTGACTCAACATCCCACTGCAGGAGCTGAGCCAACACATAACCATCATGAGCTGATGCTCAGGTTTTCCCAAGACCACAGCCAAAGAAGAGGCAGAATTTTACTTGGGGTAACCCAAAGCCTTTGAGCCCAGTCATGCCTCCAAGGGCTGACAAGCTGGCTCCAGTTGACAGGGCCACACGAGTCCTGACCCTGCTGAGCTGGAACTGTAGAGAAAGGGTCTCAAGTTCAGGAACAAGCTAAGAAGCCCACCAAAGAGGGGCCCAAGAGCTCTGGAGCTGTAGCAGCCAAGCCTAAGGAAGCCAGTCGCCAGGTCCTGTCTAAGGGAAAGGCTCCAAAACAAAGATCTTAGATCCTTGGAGCCTAGTTCCAGGAGGACAAAGACTATCTGTAGCAACTTGTTGCTATTGTCTGAGAATACGGATGAAAATTTGGTCAAGTCTCTGCAGTTGGATAGGGACTCTGATTTAGACTCCTTTTCAACAAAAGACTATAGTGAACCCATGGGGGAGTCTCTGAGGTCTGCTGAGTTTCCTTGGTACCTAAGGAGCCTCAGGAGATATCATCAGAGGGATATTCAAGGGTAGTTGCAATAGTAGAGCCAGTTGAAATCCCCTCCATCTATAGGATTTGGAAGAGGTCTTCAGCAAGGGTGAGGCCTTGACTCTTCCACTGCACTGACACTATGACTGTGCAATAGACCTATATGCCCTCCACGGGGTTGATTGTATGCACTCTCTGGGGACTGGAGACACACACTATGGTGGAGTACATAGAAGATTCATTTGGCCCTTCACCTCACCAGCCAGATCAGGCTTCTTCTTTGTACAGAGAAAGGATGGAAGCCTGCAGCCGTGCATTATTTATAGAGAACTGACTTGTGTAACAGCCAAGAATCATTACCCTCTTCCACTCATGAATGCTGCCTTTGGGATATTCCAAAAGTATTCTTGAAGCTAGACTTGTGGAGTGTGTACAATCCGGACCACATAAAGGAGGGTGATGAATAGAAGACTGCATTCAACACACCAATAGGGCACTATGAGTATCTGGTCATGCCCGTTGGCTTTGTCAGCAGTTTTCCAGAACTTCATAGATGATGTGTTCTCCATAAGCATGCCTTCACCTACTTGGACGACATCCTAATTTTCTCGAAGTCCTCGGAGGAGCATGTCATTCATGTCAGAGATATTTTAAAGTGGCTTCTAGATCATGGACTTCATGTCAAGCTTGAAAAATCTGTATTTCATGTGACCACAGTTTCATTTTTGGGTTTTATCATCTCTAAAGGCAATCTCAAGATAGACTCTACTAAGTCAGTGATTGGCAATCAGAGACTGGCCACAACCACCCAATGTGAAACAAGTCTGACGATTTTTGAAGTTTTCCAACTTTTACAGAAAGTTCATCTGATACTTCAGCTCAGTGGTGGTTCAGCTGATGGTACTAACTATGAGATCCACAGGCCCTTTGTTTGGACTACCAAAGCGGAGGCTGCTTTTGCTGACCTCAAACAATGGTTCACGACAGCTCCCATTTTGGTCTCTCCTAAACCGGATCCTCACTTCATCATGGAGGTAGACTTTGGGGGGGGGGTCCAATATTGTTTCAACAGACACCCTTGGACAATAAGCTGCACCCATACGTGTTCTTGTCCAGGTGTCTATCTCTGGCAGAGGTGAGCTATGATATTGGAAATAGGGAGCTGCTTGTGGTCAAATTGGCTTTGGAGGAATGGTGTCACTGGCTTAAGGGTACCAAGAATCTTTTTATCATGTGAACAGACCACAAAAACATGGCTTATATTCAGGAAACCAAGTGATTCAATTCCATGTAGGCCAGATAGTCTCATTTCTTTAACTAGTTCAATTTTGTTCTGACCTGTTGACAGGGGTCAAAGCATCAAAAGCCAGATGCCTTGTCTCATCAGTCTGACTAACCTGAAAGAGAGATGCCGTCTACCAGCTTTTTGCCCCAAACTAAGGTGATAGCATCTATTCATTAGGAAATCGATGCACTTCTACGTAAGGCCCAAGTGAATGGGGAGATTCCAAGAATGGTCCCCTGGTTTATCTATTCGTTCCAAGTTCTGGGGGGTTGCCAAAACCCTCGAGTTCATGAAGAGGAGATACTGGTGGCCTGGAAATGGTTTAAGAAGTCCGTCAATATGTACAAGTATGCAAGGTGTGATCCTGGAACAAGGAGCCCTGCACCCAACCTCAAGAGCTCCTTCACTTAGTGCCTGTTCTGAACAGACCATATCTCCATGGACTTGAACACAGACCTTCTGCCTTCCAAGGGGAAGACTGACATCATGGTGATTGTGGATATCTTCTCGAAAGCCTGTAAATTCATAGCGTTGGACAAACTACTGTTGGCGGCGGAGATACCTGAGATTGTTCTTCAGGATTTCTGGTGGACATTGCGTCTGACTGTGGTTGAGAGTTTGCTTCACAGTTTTGGCCAGTATTATGTACGCTGTTCGGGGCTACAGCAAGCCCTCCTCTGGGTTTCACCTGCAGTGCATTGGTCAGACGGAACAGGTGAACCAGTATTTTGGAGCAAACCCTGAGATACCTGGCCTCAGAAAGACCAGATGAGGGGTGTGAAAATTTGATGTGGGCAGAGGTCACCCACAGCACACTACAGCATTCTGCGCACAGAATGTCCTCGTTTGAATGCCAATATGGGTATTCTCCACTACTCTTCCCTGAGCAGGTGGCTGATGTTAGGGCTCCTGTTGCAGAAGATATCGTCAGGCACTGCAAGGATAAATGGACTAGGATATGGCAGGTTTTGTTGACCTCTACCCATAAGGCCAAACTGAGAAGACAGGGATCGGCTTTGCAGCCTGGGCAAAAAGTTAGGTTATCTACTCATGATTTGTCTCTTTGGATGGAGTCAAGGCAACTGGTGCCCAAGTTCATTGGGTACTTCAAGGTCCTTAAGAAAGTGAACCCAGTAGCTTACACTTTGCAGCTCCCCAAGACCCTTAAGGTCAATCCCACTTCCATGTATCCAAGTTGAAACCTGTGAAGGGGAACAGGTCTGCACCATAAAGAAACTTCTGGAGTCACAAACTGATTGGGGTGTTCGGCAGTTCCTCGTTCACTGGGTAGGGTTTGGACCCCAATTGGCAGTCATGCTTTGGTGGCAAGATTCAGATAGTTTAAGAGCACCTGAACTAAGTTTTGATGCTTAATCATCAGTTCAACTTTGGTTCAGTCGACAGTTGTGTTTAGAATTTCTGTCTCGTTTGGTTTCTCATCTAGTTTCATCAAGTTCTTGACTAGCATCTAGTCAAGAACCCTGTCCTCATCTCAATCTCGATTGTAGCCTCAGATACTCCAACACTTGGCTCCTTACCATGCTCACCTAGGCCTCTCATTACAATACAAGGGTAATACAATAACTGAATGCAGAACAGAGTGTTACAGTTACAGAGAAAGTACCGTATTGCCAGACAGTAAGGTGCAAGGCCATGACGATGTAAGTTGTGAGATCAAGAATTCATCTTATCATACTAGGCGACCATAGTAGAAATGTTAACAGCATCAATGGAGGGGAGGCTGGTTTCTTGCTGTGCTGAGATGTGTCCATAACTCTGCAGTTTCTAAAGGTCCTTGAAGTTGCTGTACCAATTCATTATGCATTGATAAGACGCAGGAGTAGAATTAGGCCAGAAAGCCCATCTAGTCTGCTCTGCCATTCCACCATGGCTGATTTATAATCCGTTTTAAAGATGGCGCCGGTAACTGGCGACTTTGCTCGTGCTGTCCCGAGCAAACTGTCCTCTCCACTATCCTATACCAGAGAAACCCTTCTAAACCTCCAATCTAGCAAGATCAAGATCAACAACACCCTGGCGAAGCTACTGACCCAGCTGGAGACCACCACGCCAGAACTGCTTCTTAAAATCCGGACCACACCTGGACCCGACCAGCGAGGTCCACCACGTTCCTGGAGACCCGCGGTCTGCTACCGTGCCAGAGCGCTTGGAGACTCGGCCCATTCCGACCAGCACCTCTCTGGAGCAGACAACAACGCAGAAGTGATGGCGGAGACCTCAAGGTGCCCCAGACTCTTTGCTGGAGCGACCATCGTAAAGCCCCGTTGGTGGCCATCCACAGCTGCCGGAAGTGAGGCCTCCGCTGCCGACCTCGGAAATCGAGCCTGAGGCTCGGCTGGAGCGGAGGCCTCTGCAACCGTGACTCGGCTTAAGGACTTGTTTCAGCCAGGATCCTGGCCATCCGAGAATAAGTGTCGGCTTTGGGGCCCAACCCAATCGACAGCCCGGGCCCCCGGCAGCTGGAAGTGGTAGCGGAGCCTCCCCGGTTACTCAGCCCGACACAGAGCATTCGACGACGCGACCCGCCGAGCGATCCCCGCGGGACATGTCCATCTACCTCAAAGAGCTGACAACAACACTGCGTCGATGGAAAGATGCACTATTTACAGAGGAAGCGTGGGAAAAGAGCTGGGCTGCTGGTCAGATTGAAGCTGAGGGGCTTCAGGGTCCCTATGCCGACCATCCTACTAGCTAATGTGCAAGCCATAGAGAACAAGGTGGATGATCTTAAAGGGAGACTCACCTACTGCAGGGAGATGCAGAACTGCTGTGTATTCTGTTTCACCGAGACCTGGCTCTCCCCTGCCACCCCCGACTGTGCCATCCGACCGGAGGGATTTTCGATCCATCGGATGGACCGCATTGCGTTTTCAGGCAAGACGAGAGGAGGTGGTGTCTGCCTACTGATCAACACTGTGTGGTGCTCAGACACAGTGGCACTGACAAGCTCCTGCAGCCCAGACCTGGAACACCTGTCCGTGAAGTGTCGTCCCTACCATCTGCCACAGGAATTCACCTTGGTCATACTGACAGCAGTCCACATTCCCTCCCAGGCGGACGTGGAGTGTGCTCTGAACATACTGTATGCCAACATAAGTGAACTTGAGACCAGGTATCTGGAGGATTTGCTCATTACAGCCGGGGACTTTAACCAGGCCAACCTCAGAAAGGCGCTGCTAAAGTTATACCAACATGTCTCCTGCCCCACTAGAGGCCCGAATATACTTGACCACTGCTACACAGCAATCAAGGATGCCTACTGTTCTGTCCCATGACCTCACTTCGGAAAATCGGACCATCAGGCCGTACTCCTTCTCCCGGCTTACAAACAGAAACTGAAGCGGGTGGTCATGGTGTCAAAAGTGGTGTTGCATTGGACGGAGGAAATGAATGAGGTCCTCCATGACTGCTTTGAATCGGTGGACTGGTTAGTATTCAAGGACTCGGCAGATAACCTCGATGAGTATGCCTCAGCTGTCACAGACTTTATCTGGAAATGCACGGAGGACTGTGTGTCTCGCAAGACGATCAGGGTATTCCCTAACCAGAAACCTTGGATGAATTATGAGGTCAAGTCCCTTTTGAAAGCTAGAGCTGCAGCTTTTAGGTCCGGGGATACCAGTCGCTACACGGAATCCAGGCGTGAATTCCTTAAAGCCATTAAGGGTGCCAAGAGGCAATATCGAGCCAAGTTGGAAGCCCAGGCTAACCAGAGGGATGCCAGTAGACTATGGCAGGGTCTAAATGAGATCTCTGGGTGCAAAGAAAAGGCTGGAAATATCAATAACTGTGGTGCTTCTCTTCCTGACGAACTTAATGTATTCTATGCAAGATTTGAACAGAAGAGGAGCGTCCCACTCCCTCTGGATGAACCAGACCTGTGGCATCGAGATTCAACATCACCAAGGTGGACGTTAGTAGGGCCTTCCTGAAGATAAATCCAAGGAAGGTGACGGGCCCAGATGGCGTCCCAGGACGGGTTCTCCGTATCTGTGCAAGCGAGCTAGCTGGAGTGTTTGTGACATCTTCAACTGCTCCTTGCTTCAGTCTAAGATCTCCTCGTGTTTTAAGAAGGCAATGACAATCCCAGTGGCGAAGAAGAGCAAGGTGGCATGTCTGAATGACTATCGACCTGTGGCTCTGACATCAATTGCTATGAAGTGCTTCGAGAGATTGGTTATGGCACACATCAACCACAGCCTACCGGTCAACCTCGACACTTTGCAATTCGCCTACCGGAGCAACAGGTCAACGGCAGATGCCATCTCTCTGGCCCTACATTCCTCCTTAGAACACCTGGAGAATAAAGACGCATACATAAGGCTCCTTTTCTTTGACTACAGCTTTGCCTTGAATACCATCATTCCAAATAAACTGATTCTTAAGCTCCAGAACCTGGGCCTTAGCATTCAGATCTGCAGCTGAATCTTCAACTTCCTCACAGACAGGACCCAGGTTGTAAAAATAGGGGACAAGCTCTCCTCTACAATCACCCTGAGCACCGGTGCCCCACAAGGCTGTGTACTCAGCCCCCTGCTGTACTCACTGTACACCCATGATTGTGTAGCCAAGTTTCCTTCAAACTCAATATATAAGCTTGCTGATGATACAATTGTAGGCCGTATCTCAGGTAATGATGACTTTGAGTACAGAGAGGAAATTAAGAACCTGGTGGCATGGTGCGAAGATAATAACCTATCCCTCAACATCAGCAAGACGAAGGAATTGGTTGTTGACTTCAGAAGGAGTAGCGGACCGCACGATCCAATTTACATCGGTGGTGCGCAAGTGGAACAGGTCAAAAGCTTTAAGTTCCTCGGGGTCAATATCACAAATGACCTGACTTGGTCCAACCAAGCAGAGTCCACTGCCAAGAAGGCCCACCAGTGCCTTTACTTCCTGATAAAACAAAAGAAAATTGGCCTGTCCCCTAAAACCCTCACTAATTTTTATAGATGCACCATAGAAAGCATTCTTCTAGAGTGTATCATAACCTGGTGTGGAAGTTGTCCTGTCCAAGACCGAAAGAAGCTGCAGAAGATCATGAACACAGCGCAGCACATCACATTAACCAATCTTCCATCCTTGGACTCACTTTACACCGCACACTGTCGGAGCAGTGCTGCCAGGATAATCAAGGACACGACCCACCCAGCCAGCACACTTTTTGTCCCTCTTCCTTCCGGGAGAAAGCTCAGGAGCTTGAAGACTCATACGGCCAGATTGGGGAACAGCTTCTTTCCAACTGTGATAAGACTGCTGAACGGATCCTGACCCGGTTCTGGGTCGTACCCTCCAAATATCCGGACCTGCCTCTCGGTTTTTTGTTGCACTACATTACTTTCCATTTTTCTATTTTTTATTTATGATTTATAATTTAAATGGTTATATTTACTAATTTTACTATTTTTAATATTTAATACCTGTAATCCAGGGAGTGGGCAGCGCAGAATCAAATATTGCTGTGATGATTGTACGTTCTAGTATCAATTGTTTGGCGACAATAAAGTATAAAGTCTCAACCCCATTCTCCTGCCTTCTCCACATAAGCTTTGACATCCTTGCTAATCAAGAGCCTATCAAACTCTGTTTTAAATACACCCAATGATTTGACCAGAACAGTCATTTGTGGCAATTAATTCCACAGATTCACTACCCTCTGGGTAAAGAAATCCTCCTTATCTTTGTTCTAAATATACGTCCCTTTATTCTAAGGCTGTGTCCTCTGGTCCTAGACTCCCCCACTGTAGGAAACAACCTCTCCACATCCAGTCCATCTAGGCCTTTCAGTATTCACCAGGTTTCGATTAGATCACCCCCCCCCCCAAATTCTTCTAAATACCAGTGAGTACAGGCTTGGTGCCATCAAATGACCCTCTTACATTACTCCTTTAATTCCTGGAATTATTCTTGTGAACTTCCTCTTGATTTTCTCCAACACCAGCACATCCTATTTTAGATAAGGGGCCCAATTCTGGTCACAACGCTCCAAGTGTGGTCTGATCAATGTCTTATAAAGCCTCAGCATTACATCCTTGCTTTTATATTCTAATCTCCTCAAAATGAAGTTCCCTTCATCTTACTGGCTCAACCTTTAGAGAATCCTGCATAAGAACTCCCAAGTTCCATTGCATCTTTGATTTTTGAATTTTTTTGTCGTTCAGAAAATAGTCTACATCTTTATTCCTTCTACTAAAGTGCATGACCATAGACTATAGACTACCCTACATTCCATCTGCCGATTCTTTTCCTGTTCTCCCAATCTCTCCAAGTCCTTCTGCAGACTCCCTGCTTCCTTAACACTACCTGCCCCTCCACCTATCTTGGTAATTTCTGCAAACTTGACCACAAAGCCATCAATTCTGTCATCCAAATCATTGACATATAACATGAAAAAAAGCGGTCACCACTCCGATCCCTGCAGAAGACCAGCACCCAACCCAGAAAAAAACTCCTTTTATTCCCACCATTTGCCTTCTGCCAATCACCCAACCTTCTATCCATAATACCATTGAGTTCTTACCTTGTGCAGTACCTTGTCAAAGGCCTTCTGAAAATTCCATTGATTCTCCTTTGTCTATCCTGTCTGTAATTTTCTCAAAGAATTCCAACAGATTCGTCAGGCAAAATTTCCCCTTAAGGGAACAAGGCTGACTATATTATCATGTGCCTCCAAATACTCTAAAACATCATTAACAATGGGCTCAAATATCTTCCCAACCATTGAAGTCAAGCTAACTACAACTTCCTTTCTTCTGCTCCCTCCCTTAAATGTGGTTTGACATTTGCAGTTTTCTAGTCTCTGGAACCATTGCAAAATCCAGTGATTCCTAAAGGACCATTACTAATGCCTCCACAATCTCTTCATCCATCTCTTTCAGAATCATGGGGTGCAGTCCAACTGGTCCAGGTGACTTATCAACCTTCAGACCTTTCAGCTTCTCAAAGCCCTTCTCCTTAGTAATAGCAACAACACTCATTTCTGTTCCCTGACATTCTCGAATTTTTGTATACTGCTAGTTTTTTCCACAATGAAAACTGATGCAAAATACTTACTTTGTTCATCCATCATTTCCTTGTCCCCAATTGCTACCTCACCAATGTCATTTTTCAGTCACCTGATATCTATTCTCGTCTCTCTTTCACTCTTTATATATCTGAAAAAAACTTTTGATAGCCTCTTTGATATTATTGGCTAGCTTACTTTTATCTCCTTAATAGTTTACTCCTTAATTTTTTTTAGTTGTCTTCTGTTGGTTTTTAAAAGTTTTCCAATCCTCCAACTTTGCACTATTTTTTGTTTTTTTTAAAACTTTTTTAGATCTATTTTTTGCTATCTTTTGCTTTTATGCTGTCTTTGACTTCCATTGTCAACCACAGTTACCTCATCCTCCCTTTAGGATACTTTTTGGGATGTATCTATCCTGTGCCTTCCAGATTGCTTCCAGAAACTCTGGCCATTTCTGCTCTGCCATCATCCCTGCTAGTGTCCCCTTCCAATTAAATTTGGCCAGCTCCTCTCTCATGTCTCTGTAATTCCTCTTACTCCACTGTAATAGTGATACATCTGGCAATAGCTCTCCCCCCTCAAACTGCAGGGTGAATTTTATCATGTTACAATCAAAGGGTTCCTTTACCTTAAGCTCCCTAAGCAAACATGGTTCATTGCACCACACCCAATCCAATATTATCTTTCCCCTAGTGGGCTCAACCACAAGCTGCTTTAAAACCAATCTCATAAGAATTCTAATAATTCCCTGTCTTGGGATCCAGCACTAACCTGATATTCCCAGTCTACCTGCATATTGAAATCCTCATGACATCTCTCTTCTTACATGCCTTTTCTATTTCACATAGAAATTTGTATCCCATATTCTGGCTACTGTTCAGAGACCTGTATATAACTCCCATCAGCATTTTCATAACCCTACACAGAAGAATTCCATATCCTCTGATCCCATGTCACCTCTTTCTAAGCTTTCCATTTCATTTTTTACCAACAGATCCACCCCACCGCCTCTGCCTACCTGCCTGCCCTTTTGATACAATATATATCCTTGGATACTAGGCTCCTACCTTTCAGCCATGAGTCAGCGATGGCCACATTGTCATACCTGCCAATCTCTAACTGCACTACAAGATCACATACCTTATTCCATATACTGGGTGCATTCAAATATAAATCCTTCAGTCCTGTATTCATCACCCCTTTTTGATTTTTCCCCCATGTTACACTTCAACTCATCCCACTGTATCCAATTTTGCCTTGTCATCTACCTGCCCTTCCTCGCAGACTCGCTACACACTGTATCTGCTTGGAAATACCAACTGCCTCATCGTCAGCCCTATCACTCTGGTTCCCATCTCCCGACCAAGGTAGGATGCTTTCTATTATGCATCTATAAAAACTGGCAAGCTTGATGGTCTCCACTCAATTTGCAATTTGCATCTCCAACTATCAAGAAGCTTGACATTGAGGGATAAATTAGCCCACTTGTCTGGCACCCTGAACACTCTCTCCCTCCACCACTGGTGGAGGTGCCTACAGTGCGTTCTCACAGTCCGTGATTCAGGGACAGCTCGTTCCCCTCCACCACCGGACTTTTGAATGGTCCAAGAATCCATTAACACAGCTTAATAATTTACAGTAACTTTATGTCTTTGCACTGTACTGCTGCGGGAAAACAACAAAGTTCATATAAGTCACATAAGTTGTTGATAATAAACCAGAGTTTTATTGTGTTTCTGGTACTGCTGATACTCCTCCTAGCTTCCCAAAGCTGTGACCTCTGCCAGCAAGAGCAAGAGCAGCAGCCAGATGGGGTACCACCACCCCCAGGTTCTGCCCCGGTCTCTCACCTTCCTGATGCATCAGCTATCCTTCACTCCTTCCCCCCCAGCACCCTCACCAGCAGGACTGCGGTGGTTCAGGAAGTTAGCTCACGCCCACCTTTCCAAGGCAGCTAGAGAGTCAAGTCTGACCCGACTGGCAATGCCCAATTCCGAAACCAAATGCAAAAAGAATTTCAGTGCAGGGTTCTGTGATACATAGAGGGAGGGTCTCTTTGGTTGTTTATGGACATCAGATTCAGATACATTTTATTTATCATATGTACGTCCAAACATACAGTGACATGCAACCAACACAACACAAGATGTGCTGGGGGCAGCCCACACATTACAGCGCCAAAATACCATGCTCACAATCCTTGGGAGAACACCATAGACACAATAAGACTGAACACAAGAAGCAGCAAAACATCAAAGCAAATCAAGTCCCTTTCGTCCCTCTCACCCATGAGGTACAATGACCAGGGCCACTTCATCTGGATGCAGGCACTTTGTGGTGAATGACAGAAGCATTGGGGTTACCATGGTCACTGCCTACATGGTAACTCATTAGTGCTACAAACCCAGAGCTGGAGGCATCTCAAGTGGTGTCGGTTCATTGATGTGCCATGAAGAACTCACTGCTGAGGTCCTTTTTCTACTACCATGATTGGTCCTTCAGTTGTGGTGTGAGTACTGTACCAGATCTGCCAGATCACTGGGCCATGCCAATGAATTGTCAAATCTCAGAACATTCATGGGCTTTCTAGCTTTGCTGTGGGATAACCTTCCCCTTTCAGTGGCTGTAGACCACACGCAGTCTGTATAAATCATATCCTCCTGCCAAAATTGGAGGACACAAATTTATGGAAGGGAGAAAAGATATAGAGGAGATCAGAGGGGGCAATTTTCACCCTGAGAGTGAGGGAAGCAGAGACACTGAACACATTTATGTATCTAGTCAAGCACTTGACATGACAGAGAAAGCTATGGACCAACTTCTGGAAGATGGGATTAGTACAGATGCATGCCTAGTGATTGGCATGGATGTGTGGGCCAAATGTTTTATCTCTTTGCTGTAGGACTTAATGAGTCTTTTCCACTGGTGGGGTGAGAGGTGCTGGTGGGCTGGACAGAGAGTCATTTGGGAGGTGGTGCAATCCCATTGCTGCTTAGGCAGGAACTTTATGAGTTGCCAATGCCGAGACTTGAGGTTCCCAGTGTCATCCTAAATACTCCTTCTCTACACTGAGTGGTCATGAACCTGGAATTCCCAGGAATCAGAGGGGTTGTTACATTTTCTCAAGGAGGTTCCTTGAAAGGTTCCTCTGTCTCTCTGGTAATCACCTCCAGTGACAGGGCTTCGTGTCTCTTTCAGGAGTTGGTGCTATGTCTCTAATGCTTCAGTATGTCTCCCGTACGAGAAAGCTACCGGAGAACAGTGACTACACTTTAGTGGCAGAGCAGAGTCTTGCTTGGGGTTAAGGTTTGAGACTTCGAATGTCCTTATCTTTGCTCATCCGTAGGCTACAATGGTGCCTTGAAGGCTGCAATGAATTTCATCATCGATGTTTGCTCTCACTGAGAGCTAGATCCTGAGAAATAGGAAGTGTCCACTTTCTCAAGGATGGACCGGAACTATTAGAGGGTGGAGCTGTGCAGTGGGTGCAGGTTGGTGGAGAATCTTTAACATAGAAACATAGAAAACCTACAGCACAATACAGGCCCTTCGGCCCACAGAGTTGTGCCGAACATGTCCCTACCTTAGAAATTACTAGGCTTACCTATAGCCCTTTATTTTACTAAGCTCCATGTACCTATCTAAAAGTTTCTTAAAAGACCCTATCGTATCCGCCTCCACCACTGTTGCTGGCAGCCCATTCCATGCACTCACCACTCTCTGAGTAAAAAACTTACCCCTGACATCTCCTTTGTACCTACTCCCCAGCACCTTAAACCTGTGTCCTCTTGTGGTAACCATTTCAGCCCTGGGAAAAAGCCTCTAACTATCCACACGATCAATGCCTCTCATCATCTTACACACCTCATTCAGGTCACCTCTCATCCTCCGTTGCTCCAAGGAGAAAAGGCCGAGTTCACTCAACCTATTCTCATAAGGCATGCTCTCCAATCCAGGCAACATCCTTGTAAATCTCCTCTGCACCCTTTCTATGGCTTCCACATCCTTCCTGTAGTGAGGCGACCAGAACTGAGCACAAGTGTGGTCTGACCAGGGTCCTATATAGCTGCAGCTTTACCTCTCAGCTCCTAATTTCAATTCCACGATTGATGAAGGCCAATATATTGTACGCCTTCTTAACCACAGTAGATGTTGAAGAGTAGATGTTAAGTGTAAGGTTTATTCTCTTGTGAGCTTCAGTGAGTGAGTCAACGATGACTTGGAGCTGAGCCAAGCATGCATCTGGACCAGTGTTGTCTGCCTAATGTGGCTTCATAATCCAGGGTGCTGTGACTTTGGTTGTTGAGTGGAGGTTGAGAAGTCCCTCATTAGCTGAAACAGTCAGGATCTCCCAGTGGCCACCCATTTCTCCTGCTGAGCTTTGAATACTCCAAATTCCGGTAACCACCCCCTTTGTTTATCCAATTTCCCTTTTATTGTTTTCCCCCATTCTGATTGCCCTTTCACACTTCCCTTCTCCCCCCAACTCCATTCTCATGACCTGCCCGCCATCTCCATCTGGTTCCCCATCTCATTCCCTTTATTTCATAGTCCACTGTCCTCTCCTGTTAGATTCTGTCTTCTTCAGCAACACACAAAATGCCGTTTTGTGCTGAGACCCGTCATCAGGACTGGACAGGAAGGTGGCATAACCCAGAATAAGAAGGTGGGAGGAGGGGAAGGAAGGTGATAGGTGAGACTATGTGAGGGACAAGGAGGATGGGTGATGGGAGTTGGGGTTGAATTAAGAAGCTGGGAGGTGATAGGTGGAAGAGGTAAAGGGTTGAAGAAGGAATCTGACAGGACAGGACAGCCCCCTTCCTCTCCAGTTCAGATGAAGGGCCTTAGCCTGAACATTGACTGTTTATTCCCCTCCATTGATACTCCCTAACTTGCTGAGTTCATTTAGCGTTTTGTGTGTGTTGCTCAAGATTACCAGGATTCAGAATGTCACGTTCAGAATAATGCAGAATATCAAGATTATCTGCAGAATCTCTTGTGCTTAAGCAGTTGTCCTCTGTGCGCTTGCTGCACCTCCTTCTTCAGCCCTTTACCTCTTCCACCCATCCATTCCCAATCTATTACTTCATCCTACCCACACACGTTCCCCCTCACCTATCACACGGCAGCCTGTACTCCATCCTCCCCACCTTCTTATTCTGGCTTCTAACCCCTTGCTTTCCAGTCCTGATGAAGGGTCTCAGCCTAAAATGTCAACAGTTTATTTCCCACCATGAATGCTACGTAACCTGCTGAATTCCCCCAGGATTTTGTGTGTCTTGCTCTTACTTGACCTCAGTGGAAGGTCTGGAGGTGAATTGAGGCATTGAGGTAAAAGTGATTGATGGAAGGTTTGGCTGCTGACACCCCTTCCTGCACTGAGAGTGAGTCCGTAGTGATCCAGTGATGGCCTTGCATACCATCAGGTAGCAGATGTAAGATGGAGGCAATTTTCAGTGACAGCCAGATCTAAGAAGGAGGGTGGTATGAAGGCAAAGGGGTCGTGAAGGCAAGGATGGCTGGGTGCTGCTCCCTGCACTGCTCTTGTAGTAATTGCCCATTCCTTACATTAAAGGGCATGCAATGATGTTGCAGGTAACTTACCAGTCTAGTAACCCAAAGACCTCAACAGGTATGTGAGTTCAAATCCAACACTGACAGATAGATTGATAGATAGATACTTTACTGATCCCAAAGGAAATTGCAGTGTCACAGTAGCACTACAAACACACAATTATAAATATGAGAAGAGAAGTAAGCAAAAATAAAAAATAAGTTACCTCAAACAGTCTAACAGGAGTGGGTCATCAGTTCTCCAGCAATAGGTTGACTCATTATCGTCAAGGGTAAGGGTAAGAATGACCTCATAGCGCTCTTTGGAGCAGAGCCATTGTCTTGGTCTATTACTAAAAGTGCTCCTCTGTTCAGCCTAGGTGGCAGGCAGAGGGTGAGAAACGTTATCCAGAATTAACAGGATTTTCCAAAGGGTCCTTTCTTGTACCACAGCCTCCAGTGTGCCCCGTTTGACTGCTATAATACAGCCAGCCTTTCTTATCAGGGGTTAGAACTGGAATTAAATGCTTAACTGATTTGTAGTAGCAGTGACTACAGAACTAATGGATTGCTGTAAAAACCCTCAACACTAATGTCCTTTTGGGTAAGAAATCTTCCCTGTCCAGTCTCTAGTGGACTGTCAGAAGTTCCTGCTTTCTGGCAAAGCGCTCAGCCAGACAGTTAGGACAGGAGGAGCCATGTGGACTTTGCCCATGATCCCACATCTTAAAACACAAGAAACTAAAGGCTCCACCATGCCTCTGGACGGATGGAAACCACACTGTGATTTGAGCAGCAGTTCTTGGCTACTGAGCAGAGGTGTTGGGGTGGGGCAGGGTCTGGAAGTTGAGGATTCCGCAGCAGATAGAAGGGAGACTCTCTCAAGGTGTTGCAATGAATTTGTGACTCTTTCTGAAGATAAACATCATTAAACATGTCTAAATTCCCCAGGTATGTTCTCTCAGGCACTGGAGTAGCAATAACAACATTTAAAAGGAATTTGGATAAGTACAGGGATTACAAAGATTCAGAGAGATATGGTCAAACACAGGCAAATGGAGCTAGATTGGTGGCTATCAGGGTTGGCAAGGATGGGTTGGGCCAAATGCCTGTTGCTATTCTGTGTAACTCTATGACTGTGACAAAGCACCCATGAGATATGATCTCAGGCAATTGTGCATTTGCTAACAGTATTGCTAAATGCCACCTCATTCATAATGAATTGGGGATTGGCACATTCTTTAGAATCGGAATCAGAATGAGGTTTATTATCACTGACACATACAGTTAAGTTTGTTGTTTTATGGCAGCAGTACAATACAGACATAAAAATTACTATAAAATACAAAAAAAGTGCAGGTAGTGTTCATTGGCTCATGGACTGTTCAGAAATCTGATGCCAGAGGGGAAGAAGCTGTTCCTAAAATGCTGAGCGTGTGTCCTCAGGTTCCTGTACATAAGTGTTTATTTTGGTAACATGCGGCCTAGAATAAAAGTGCTGACTGTATAGAGGCGGTAGTGGGAAACCTGTCCATGTATCAGTTACCCTGTGGCCTGGCACTCCTGCCGTGTGCTGTATGGGCCTGTGGCCGTGGGCACCAACATACGGCAGCTCGTATGCACTTTGCTTGTCCAACTTCTGCTGCAGGCGATTGTCAGATCTCCCCCGCTACTGAGCAGGGTTATACCCCAGTAAACAGAGCTGCTGCCAATAGTTTTACTTCAGTAAAAATCAGTGACTGACTTTGTGCCATTTTTATCATTCATGGGCCCCACCCTGTGGTCTGTGGCAACCTTGCCTTCTTGGAAGCTGTGTTATATTTTTAACCGTATTAAGATTGCGTTGCATCATGTAACCTCAGATCAGTGCAAGAAAAACAGGGGTAAAAATAACAGAATTTAATCAAGGGCAAAAACATAAACATGTGCTAAAACGTCACCATGCAACTACCTTCTGGAGGGACCAGAGCATTTTTTCTCTATGGAGCAATGCTGTGTGGTTATGCAGGAGGATAAGAACCTGAAGCCTGTACCACCACTGCTGATTCTGTACCCTCAGCCTCATTTTCCTGTCCTCACCCTCGTCCCTCCAACTGTTTACTGTCTACAACAAGCCTTTCAATCTGTATTCTGAAGGAGCACAAGGTGAGAGATTTCACAGCTCTGTATTGTGGAGATTCCTCAATCTTTTCACAAGCTCAGTGATGAAATCTTTGTTCACCTCAGTGCTAAACAGCCTACTCCTGATCCTTAAAGTGCACCCTCAGGTGCTAGACTCCTTAGTCAGAGGAAACAGCCTATCTACATCTAACCCCCAAACCCCATCAGCTGATCCTAGCACAACAGCCGAGACTAGTCTGGATTCACTAAGGCAGGCCTTGCACCCTGTACATCTGTGTGGCCTTGGCACATAACCCTCACCAGCACTCACTCTGGAGAGGTGCACGGGTCAGAGACGGAGTGACATCGGCTCTCACTCTGGAGAGGTGCACAGGTCAGAGACGGAGTGACATCGGCTCTCACTCTGGAGAGGTGCACGGGTCAGAGACGGAGTGACATCGGCTCTCACTCTGGAGAGGTGCACAGGTCAGAGACGGAGTGACATCGGCTCTCACTCTGGAGAGGTGCACGGGTCAGAGACGGAGTGACATCGGCTCTCACTCTGGAGAGGTGCACAGGTGAATGTTGCTTCACTGGCACCAACCTCATGACCTTTGGTTGGAGACTAGGTAGGTTGTGTCTACCAGGCATCCTAAGGGTGAGGTGCAAAGGCAGTGGGGAAGATAGTCAGTGAGATCAGACCAACACATACAAAATGCTGGAGGGAAGAATAAACAGTTGATGTCTTAGGCCATGACTTAGAAGCATTAGACAGGCAAAGGAACAAGAAAGGCAGGCACTAAGAGTTTGCATCAGGGTGCTTTGTTAATGCTACTATTAATTGAATGCACAAAAAGGTTTAGGATGTTGATTTGTTTGGTTCTGCCTTCAAGAATTGTGCTGGTTGGTCAGATGACAGCATGAAAACTCACCGTGGTGATCTGGGTTTTTTGTCTCTGTTGCTGCCTTTGGTTGCTGGTTTCACTAAGGGTTCAGCATCAAAGTTGTCATTGAGAATGTGGAGGGACTTGCCTTCCAGGACCACTATCCCGCTTGTGGGGAGGAAGTTTTCACATGGTTGTAATGGCGATATCTCCAATTGGTAAATTAACAACTGTGCAGGAGTGGATGTAAACCTTCTGGATGGGTTATTGTGGTGTTCAACACACACAAAAAGCTGGAAAAACTCAGCAAGTCAGGCATCATCTATGGAGGGGAATAAATGGTCAACCTTTCAGGAAAACACCGTTCCTCAGTCCTGAAACTCAGTCACAAAGCTGGCTCAAAGTCACAGGGGAAGGTGGAGAGGATTAGGGAGAGAGTTCCAGCCTCCCGTGGGAGCTAATGAGACAGGTGCATACTTGAATGATGCAGGGATTTGCCTCAGCCTGAAGTAACTGTGTTGCTCAGGAATCTGAATATTTTTGAGGCCTTCCACTGGTCAGAGTCAACCATGGGTGCTGTGTTCTAGCTGTCTACATGATATGCAAGCCTGGGCAGTACAATGTGGAGAGCAAGCTGTTGTCAATGTAGCAGGCTCCCCACTCCACACAGCTGATAAATCCAAAGGAACGGCAGAGACCGATACAGTTCGGCAACAGCGGCGTCGCAGGAGTTGCCTGTCAACGTTGAACTCAACGTAGGACTGCCTTACGGACTCCAGCTCTGGATTTTTCCTCAGGGTTTACTCCGGAATTTCTCCCCCATGAATGGGTACAAGGCAGCAGAGGTCTGAGATCAGAGTTTTCCTTCTCCTAGATGAGCTGCCAACTATGGCTGACAAACCCCACCTGCCCAAGGTGACACTGGTTTTGAGGTGCCAGTAACCTGCCTTTGCTCCTTCTCCTGTCAGTAGAAATAGTTCCACCGGGCTTAGTAGCTAGGCCACACGTGAAGGTCATGAACTGAACTTGGGAGCTTGTCCCCATTACTCCTCACCAGCTATGGCAACCTTAAGGAACCTCTGAACATCTACTCTTTTCAATAAAGCACTGCATTTTCTCTCTCTCTCTGTTATTGTATCTAGTGCCACACCTTCAGGGCCTGTGGTTATTAAATTGCTTTTTTGAATATTGTGTGGAGTCATGACCTATTTACGCCCAGCAGAAAGAACAGGAGACATCAACAGTAACTGCAGCCACAGCAAGAAAAAGATATTATCACCATCTGCTCAGATGAGCGGCCACACTGTCTTGGCTGTCAGAGGCAGGGCTTCCTTTACAGACCAAGGTTTTACAAGTTATGCTAGTTGGGCCCAGCCAAAGGGGGCTGGGCTCTTGTTCCCTTCTTCTTTCCCTTCGACTGACTCAGCATAAGGGGAAAATAAACAGACTGTCAAAAATCCCGCAGAGCAAAACTTGTGTGGTCACAAAGATTATAGAGGGATACAGGATGGAATCAGGCCCTCCAGCCTACTGAACCTGTGCGGAGCATTACCACTCATATTCACCAATCCTACATTAATCCCATTTTATTCTCCCCACAATCCCATCGTCTCTCCCCAGATTCTACCATTACAGACAGTTCACTGGAGGCAATTAACCCACCAGCCCATATGTCTTTGAGATGTGGGAGCAAACGACAGCACCTGGAGGAAACGTGCAAACACCACACAGACAGGACTGGAGGCCAGGGTTGAATCCCGGTCTCGAGGTACCGTGAGGCCACAGCTGTAGTTGTGCCAGTGTGCCCTTTTTTGAAGGGATAAAGCAGGAGAGGTGGCTATTGGGAGAGTTCTCTAAATGATCACTGTGAACCTTGTAGTTGAATTGCTGAGAATTCCCCAGCCCAACTGCAAAAGCTCCCAAGCCACACAGTGGAAATTAAGGGGGACCCTCAGAAGTCTACGTTTTGTAAACATCTATCGGGTGATGGCAGGCAGCACAAACATAAGTTTGTATGCCATGGTCTGGAAGTCTGAGTAGTGACCTAAGCAAGAGGGTTAAAACTGACAAGATGTGGAGAAACTTTCCTCTGATGACTAAATATTGGAATTAGACCCTGCTCAGAAAGGCAGTCAGAGAAAAGCCTCCTACTGGCAGGGATGTGAAAATTAGGGGATTTTCCCCCATAAGGATGGGACGGAGGAGGTTTGAAGGTAAGGGAATACAGGGTCACGGACACAGTCGGCTGAGACAGAACAGATGGTAAAGCAGGTCCTGCAGTTGAACAGCCCATGGCCAGACCAATCTCTCAGTCACAAATGGAAGGACTTCAAAGCTGCTGTGCGCAAGAGGAGTTGAGAATATATGTAGAAGTACTAGAAGGAAGAATGACCAATGTCGATCTCCAGATGAGTAGGTGGTGACACGTACAGAGCTCATTGTGTGGCAATGAGACAGCACTCAGTAATGACCTCACAAGGAAAAGCTTTTCCTCAGACTGCACATGGAGCTGGGAACAGCCCGTCCATGACTTGCCAGAGGGAGAAGTGGGATATTGTGTGAAATCAGCCTCCATACAATAAGGCTGAGGTCAGCCTATTGTGTGTGATACAGTGATGTCACCACATTCACCTTGGGCCTACATTCCCACTTCAAGGCTGCGAGAGAGACAAAGCACTTGCTGAGAGTTTATGGTGCGATGACAGAGTTCGAAGGGTCGGGGGAAGAACAGCCAGATCTGGAGAAGGCTTTAGCCCAGGACTTTCTGCAGTGAGACAGCATTGCCACAACTAACTTCATCAGCTGACCCAAGGCGCTTTTCAAAAACTCTATCAGGTAAAAAGTGAGCATACGGCTCACGCTGAGATACCAAATCAAATGAGAGAACTCAGACAAAGAGGGTTGAATCAGAATTAGTATCAGGTTTATTGTTGTGAAGCTTGTTGTTTTGTAACCACAGTACATAAAAGGTTACTATGAGTTAGAATAAAAAATAAGAAAATAATAAATAGTGTAGAAGAGGAATACAAAGTAGTGATCCCACCACCAAGCACATCTTTCCCTCCCCCACCTTTCTGCTTTCCGCAGGGGTCGCTCCCTACGCGACTCCCTTGTCCATTCATTCCCCACCTCCCCATCCCTTCCCACCGATCTCCCTCTGGGCACTTATCCTTGTAAGCGGAACAAGTGCTACACATGCCCTTACACTTCCCCCCTCACCACCATTCAGGGCCCCAGACAGTCCTTCCAGGTGAGGTGACACTTCACCTGTGAGTCGGCTGGGGTGATATACTGCATCCGGTGCTCCTGGTGTGGTCTTTTATATATTGGCGAGACCCGACGCAGACTGGGAGATTGTTTTGCTGAACACCTATGCTCTGTCCGCCAGAGAAAGCAGGATCTCCCAGTGGCCACACATTTTAATTCCATGTCCCATTCCCATTCTGGCATGTCTATCCACGGCCTCCTCTACTGTCAAGATGAAGTCACAATCAGGTTGGAGGAACAACACCTTATATTCCATCTGCGTAGCCTTCAACCTGATGGCATGAACATTGACTTCTCTAACTTCTGCTAATGCCCCTCCTCCCCCTTGTACCCCATCCGTTATTTATTTATTTATTCACCTACCTACCTATTTATTTACATATTTATTTATTCTCCCCCCCTTTTTCTCACTCTTTTTCCTCCTTCTGTCCCTCTCACTATAACTCCTTGCCTGCTCTCCAACTTCCTCTGGGCTCCCCTCCCCCTTTCTTTGTCCCTAGGCTTCCCGTCCCATGATCTCTTCCTTCTCCAGCCTTGTATCCCTTTTGCCAATCACCTGTCCAGCTCTTGGCTCCATCCCTCCCCCT
Organism: Mobula hypostoma; assembly: GCF_963921235.1. NCBI lineage: Eukaryota > Metazoa > Chordata > Chondrichthyes > Myliobatiformes > Myliobatidae > Mobula > Mobula hypostoma. Next base: position 3,993,044 of record NC_086120.1, read on the forward strand.
CCTGTCTTCTCCTATCATTTCGGATCTCCCCCTCTCCCTCCCACTTTCAAATCTCTTACAATCCCTTCTTTCAGTTAGTCCTGACTAAGGGTCTTGACCCGAAACATCGACTGTACCTCTTCCTAGAGATGCTGCCTGGCCTGCTGTGTTCACCAGCATTTTGTGTGTGTTGCTCGAATTTCCAGCATCGGCAGATTTCCTTGTGTTTGCGTTCCCGGGTTCAAGGACCTCTCTGCTGCAGAGGGAGGTTCAGAGATCCGGGTTTTAAAGCTTGTAGATTAGTAGTGATGGGGTGTTGGTGAGAAACACTCAACTATCACAGAGGAAGAGGGGCAGAGATGTATTGTATTTTGAGAGGGAAGTTTGGGATTATGGTCCTGTGCAGGCCCAAGGTGGATGTGATGACATCACTATATCATGCAGACAATAGTCCTATTTTATGGAGGCTGATCTCATATATCATCCTCATTTCTCCCTCCAGCAAGTCCTGCACAGGTTCTAATGCCTTTGTGTGCTGCCCAGACAAGTCTTTGGGTTAAAACCCTGTAGCTGCCTGTTCAGCACCATTGTGTCCAGAAGAGACTCTGCAGCAGTTCAAGAAGAGCTTCACCACCAGCTTCTCAAGGTTAATTAGCCTTGGGCTAATAAGTAAAATAAAAAGCAGCGGCTTGATTTTAAAAATCTTATCCTTGTTTCCTTCTGCCACTTCCTTCCCCTAACCGAACAGTCCTCCCAGGTATATGAACTAATTCCAGTGGATCCACACCTTTAGTTGCTCCATATTTGACAGCCAAGCCTCTGTTGACAAGGCGCAAAGTATTTCCATGTCTGGATAGAGTGTGCTTTGGAGGGGAACCGGCAGGTGCTGGAGATACCTTGTACTCGGACACTCAGGAGATTCTGGAGATGCTGGAAATCTTGAACAACACACACAAAATGCTGAAGAAACCTAGCAAGTCAGGCAGCATCTATGGATCAGTCACGTTGAAGGGTCTCGGCCCAAATACTTTCCTCCAGATATGCTGTCTGATCTGTTGAGTTCCTCTAGAATTTTGTGTGTGTTGCTTGTGCCTGCTACACTTGTCCTCCTTGGCAGTAGAGCTTATGAGTTGGGAGGAATTGTCAGAATAGTTTGCAAAGCCTGTTTAAAGTGGTACACACTGAAGACACAGTGTGTTGGTGATTAGGGAAGGGGTGGGGGATGTGTATTTGTGTAGTAGAAGTGATGCCAATCAAATGGGTCTCTATGCCCTGAATAATGTCAAATTTCCTGAAGGTTGTTGGCACTAGAGAGAATTCCGACATTCTCTTGATTTGTGCCTTAAAAGTGCTGAAAACCAAACTTTGTGATATAGAAGGAACACCACTCATTGTAGAAAACCAAGGATCTGACCTGTTTATGATAACCATGGTTTCATAGATCGCTTGAGTGTCTGGTCTGTGGTGACCCCAGGATGTTATATCATAAGACATAAGCCATTTGACCCATCAAGTTTGCTCTGCCATTCCATCATGGCTGATTTATTATTCTTCTCAACACCATTTTCAAGCTTTCTCCCTGTAACCTTTGACACACAAACAAATCAAGAACCTGTCAACCTATGCCTTAAATATACCCAATGACTTGGCATCCACAGACGTCTGTGGTAAATAACTCCACAGCTTCACTATCCTTTGGTTAAAGAAATTCCTCCTCACCTCTGTTCTAAATGGACGTTTGTCTATTCTGAGGATGTGCTCCCCGGTCCTAGAATCCCCTATCATAGGAGAAATCCTCTCCACGTCCAATCTATCTGGCCCTTTCAATATTCGATAGGGTTCAATGAGATCCCCACTCATTCTTCTAAACCCCAGTGAATACAGGCCCAGAGAATTTAAGTCAAGTCAAGTCAAGTTTATTGCCATTTAACTACATACATGTGTGTAATGTATATAACCATATAATGTATATAGAAACAAGACAACGTTTCTCCAAACCAGGGCGTAAAGCACAGTAGTACACATAACACACCATAACTTATGAAGGTAAGGATAAAATCTACAGGTGAATCACACATAAATAACACACTAAAGTGCCTGAATATTTAACATTGTGAGGCATGGAACAGATTAACCAACAACATTTTGAATATGATGTGGCAGGGAGTTCAGAAACCATATGGCCTGGGGAAAGGAACTGTTTCACATCCTGTATATTCTTGTCTTTATGCATCAGAGTCTCCTACCCGATGGTAGAAAGACAAAGAGGATGCTGGATGGATGGGTGGGATACTTAATAATACTAAGGGCCCTGTGTACACAGTGCTCCTAATAAATTTCCCCGATGGATGGTAGGGAGAGCCCTATGATCCTCTCAGCTATTCTCACAGTTCTTTGTAGGGACTTCTGGTCTGGCGCTCAACTGCTCCCATACTAGATGGAGGTGCAATTTGTCAGGACACTCTCAATGGTGCTCTTGTAAAACGCGGCTAAGATGGGGGTGGGGGGAGGTGGGTGGGAGCCTTGTTTGCCTCAATCTCCTTAGGAAGTGGAGGCGCTGCTGTGCCTTCTTGTTCAGGGAGATGATATTAAGGGACCAGACACTCCTCAATGTTAACCCTTCCATTCCCAGAGTCATTCTCGTGAAACCCCTCTGGATCCTCTCCAATGCCAGCACGTTTTTTCAGAAAAAGGGCCCAAAATCACTCATAATACTCCGAGTGTGGTCTGACCAATGTCTTACAATGCCTCAGCATCACATCCTTGCTCTTACCTGCTACTCCTTTCAAAATGAATGGTAACATTATGACTGCTGTCATCTCCCTCCACAACAAGTATACCACTTCGGATACTGCAGCGGAGGATGGCCTAACAGAGGAAAGCCACAGTGATTGGGTCTCTGGCACTGAGTCTGAAAGGAAGAGGGAGAAGAGGTACACTGTGGTGATAGGGGATTCGTTAGTTAGGGGAATGGACAGGAGGTTCTGTGGGTGAGAACAAGATTCCTGGATGGTATGCTGCCTCCCCGGTTCCAGGGTCCGGGATATCTTAGATTGAGTCCTCAGCATTCTGAAGTGGGAGGGTGAACAGCCAGAAATTGTGTTTCATGTAGGTACCAATGACATGGGTAGTACAAGTGGTGAAATTCAGTTCAGGGGGTTAGGTGCTAAATTAAAGGGCAGGAGCTCCAGGATTCTGATCTCAGGGTTGCTACCCATGCCACGTGCCAGTGAGCCAGAACTAGGAAGATATACAGTTTAATACATGGTGATGGACTGGAAAGAAGGCAGAGGAGGAGGCATTGCTCTGTTGGTAAAAAATCAAATCAAATCATTAGAAAGAGGGGATGTAGGGTCGGAAGGTGTTGAGTCATTATGGATAGAGCTAAGGAACTACAAGGGTAAAAAGACCTTGATGGGAGTTGTATACAGACACCCAAGCAGTAGTAAGGATGTGATACACAACTTACAATGGGAGATAGAAAATGCATGCCAAAAGGACAATGTTACTATAGTCATAGGGGATTTCAATATGTAGGTAGATTGGGAAAATCAGGTTGGTGCTGGATTCCAGGACGAGGACTTTCTAGAGTGCCTATGAGATCGTTTTTTAGAACAGCTTGTGGTTGAGTCCACTAAGGGATCACTGATTCTGGTTTGGGTGTTAGCCAATGAACCAGAATTGATTAGAGACCTTAAGAACTCTTAGGGACAAGAGATCATTATATGATCAAATTCACCTTGAGTCAGATGTATCAGTATTGCAGTGGAGTACAGTGAATTACAAAGGCATGAGAGAGGAGTTGGCCAGAGCTGATTGGAAAAGAACACTGGCAGGGATGACAGCAGAGCAGCAATGGCTGGAATTTCTGGAAGCAATTTGGAAGGAACAAGATATGTACATCCCAAAAAGGAAAAAGTATTCTAAAGGCAAGATGACACAACCACTGCTGACAAGAGAAGTCAAAGCTAACATAAAAGCCAAAGAGGGAGCATATCATAGAGCAAAAATCAGTGGGAAGTTAGAGGATTAGAAAGCTTTTAAAAACCAACAGAAGGCAACTAATAAATCATTAAGAAGGTAAAGATGGAATACAAAAGTAAGTTAGCCAATAATATTAAAAAGGATACAAAATGTTTCTTCAGATACATGAAGTGTAAAAGAGAAGCGAAAATGAATATTAGACTCCTGGAAAGATAATAATAGAGGATAACAAAATGGCGGATAAACTGAGTAAGTATTTTGCATCAGTCTTCACTGTGGAAGACACTAGCAGTACGGTGGAAGTTTCTGGTGTCAGGGGTCATGAAATGTGTGAAGTTACCATAACTAGAGAGAAAGTTCTTGGGAAACTGAAAAGACTGAAGGTAGATAAGTCAACAGGAGCAGATGGTGTACACCCCAGGGTTCTAAAAGAGGGGTGACTAAAGGGATCATGGACCCATTAGTAGTGATCTTTCAAGAATCACTAGATTCCAGAATGGTTCCAGAAGACTGGAAAATCGTAAATGTCATTCCACTCTCCAAGAAAGGTGAGAGGCAGACTAAAGGAAACTATAGGCAAGTTAATCTGACCACCGTGGTTGGGAAGTTGTTAGAGTCGATTATTAAGGATGATGTCTCATGGTACGTAGAGGCACATGATTAAATAGGCTGTAGTCAGTATGGTTTTCTCAAGGGAAAATCTTGCCTGACAAATCCGTTGGAAATAACGAGCAGGATAGACAAAGAAGAATCGGTTGATATTGTGTACTTGGATTTTCAGAAGGTTTTTGGCAAGGCAGCATACATGAGGCAGCTTAATAAATTACCAGCCCATGGTATTACAGGAAAGATTCTAGCATGGATAAATTAGTGGATGATTGGCAGGAAGCAAAGTGTGAGAATAAAGGGAGCCTTTTCTGGATATCTGCCGGTGACTAGTGGTGTTCCACCGACGTCTGTGTTGGGACCGATTCTTTAAACATTATATGTCAATGATTTGGATGATGGAATTGATGGCTTTGTTGCAAAGTTTGCAGATGATATGAAGATAGGTGGAGGAGCAGGTAGTTTTGAGGAAATATGGTGGCTACAGGAGGACTTAGACAGATTAGGAGAATGGGCAAAGAAATGGCAGATGGAATATAGTGTCGGGATATGCATGTTCATGCATTTGGTGGAAGAAATTAAAGGGTTAACTAATTTTGAAATAAAGAGATAATACAAAAATCTGAGGCGCAAAGGGATTTGGGAGTCCTTGTGCAGGATTCCCTAAAGATTAATTTGCAGGTTGAGTCTGTGGTAAGAAAGGTAAATGCAATGTTAGTACTCATTTCAAGAAGACTAGAATATAAAAGCAAGGATGTAATGTTGAGACTTTATAAAGCATGAGTGAGGCCTCACTTGGAGTATTGTGAGCCAGAGAGTGGTGAATCTGTGGGGGCCAAGTCATTGGGTATATTTAAGGCAGAGGTTGATAGATTCTTGATTGGTCAGAGCATGAAGGAATATTAGATTATTAGATTATGAGGACACGCAGTCCTCGTTTATTGAGATTTAGTAATACATGCATTAAGAAATGATACAATGTTCCTCCAGTATGATATCACAGAAACACAAGACAGACCAAGACTAAAAAACTGACAAAAACCACATAATTATACATATAGTTACAACAGTGCAAAGCAATACTGTAATTTGATAAAGAACAGAACATGGGCACGGTAAAAAAAAGTCTCAAAGTCTCTTTAAAGTCCCATCATCTCACGCAGATGGTAGAAGGAAGAAAACTCCCTGCCACAAACTGCAGCACCTTGGAAGCACCCGACCACAGCCAACTTTTGAGTCCATCCGAAAACTTCGAGCCTCCGACCAGCCATCCGACACCGAGCACCGAGCATCATCTCTGCTGGGCGCTTCGACCCCATCCCCGGCCGCCAAGCAACAGGCAAAGCCGAGGATTCAGGGCCTTCCTCTCCAGAGATTCTGAATCGCACAGTAGCAGCGGCAGTGAAGCGGGCATTTCAGAAGTTTCTCCAGGTGTTCCTCCGTGCTTAAGTCTGTCTCCATCAAATCAGGATTGTGCACGGTACCCTACTTAACAAATACAGATATCAATATTGGCAAAAGGCAGGAGATTGGAGCAGAGAGGAAAATTAAATCAGCCATGATGAAATGGTAGAGCAGATTCACTGGGCCAAATGGCCTAATTCTACTCATATGTCTTACCGTCTTATTACATTTGCCTTCCTTACCACCAACTCAATCTGCAATCCCAAGTCATTTTGCACCTCTTGAGTTTTGTATTCTCCTCTGTTAGCTTCTACTAAAGTGCATAACCATACACTTCCCTACACTATAATCCAACTGCCAGTTCTTTGCTCAGTCTCCCTATCTGTCCAAGTCCTTCGGCAGACTTTCTGCTTCCTCATTATCACCTGCTGCACCACTTATCTTTTGTATTGTCTGCAAACTTGGCCAGAAAGCCATCAGTCCCGTCATCCAAATCGTTGGAAGGAGGTACAGAGGAGATGTCAGGGGTAGGTGTTTTATGCAGAGAGTGGTGAGGACGTGGAATAGGCTGCCGGTGACGGTGGTGGAGGCAAATATGGTAAGGTCTTTTAAGAGACTACTGGATCGGTACGTTGGGCTTTGAAAAATAGAGGGCCACGGGTAACCCTAGGTAATTTCTAAGGTAAGGACATGTTCGGCACAACTTTGTGGGCTGAAGGGCCTGTATTGTGCTGTAGATTTTCTATGTTTCTATGTTTCTAATATTAAAAGAAGCGGTCACAGTGCTGATCCTTGCAGAACAGCACTAGTCACAATCAGCCAAGCAAAAATGGCCCCATTTATTCCAACACTTTGCTTCCTGCCTGTCAGCCAATCTTCTATCCATGCTGTTATGTTTTCTGTAATACCATGGGCTCTTATCTTGTTAAGCAGCATCGTGTGCAGCACCTTGTCAAAGGCCTTCTGAAAATCCAAGTGAACATATCCTCTGACTCTCCTTTGTCTTCTGCCTGTTACTTCCTCAATCAATTCCAACAGATTGTCAGACAAGCTTTTCCCTTAAGGGAAGCCTACTTTATCAAGTGCCTCCAAGTACCCCATAACCTCATCCTTTATAACGGTGTCCGAAATCTTCCAAACTTCTGAGGTTAGGCTAACTGGTCTATAAATTCCTTTCTTTTGCCTCCTTTCCTTCTTAAAGAATGGATTGATGTGCAATTTTCCAGTCGACCGGTACCTTTCCAGAATCTGGTGAATCATGAAAAATCATTACTAATGCCTCCCCAATCTCTTCAGCTCTTTCGGTACCCTGGTCCATCTGCTCCAGGTGACTTACCTACCTTCAGACCTTTCAGCTTCTCCTTAGTAATAGCAACTACACTCACTCATCCCCCTGACACTCTCAAATTTCTGGTCTTTTGCTAATGTCTTCCACAGTGAAGACTGAGGCAAAATACTTATTATGTTTGTCAGCCATTTCTTAGTCCCCCATTTGTACCTCTCCATTGTTATTTTCCAGAGGTCTGATGTCTACTCTTGCCTCTCTTTTACACTTTGTATATCTGAAAAAACTTCTGGCATTCTCTTTGATATTATTGGCTGTTTTATCTTGATATTTCATCTTTTTCCTCATTTTTTTTATTGCTTTCTGTTAGTTTTTAAAAGCTTCCTAGTCCTCTAACTTCCCTCTAATTTTTGCTATATTGTATGCCCTCTCTTTTGCTTTTATGCTGTCTTTGACATCCCTTGTCAGCTACAGTTGCCTCATCTTTCTATTAGAATACCTCTTCATCTTTAGGGTGTACCTATCCTGCACCTTCTGAATTGTCCCCAGAAATTCCAGCCATTGCTGTCTGCTATCATCCCTGCAAGGGTCCTCTTCCAATCAATTTTGGCCAGCTCCTCTCTCATGCCTCTGTAATTCCCTTTACTCGACTGGAATACTGATACATCCCACTCTACCTTTTCCCTTATGCAGGATAAATTCTATCATATCGGGATCACTGTCTCCTAAGGGCTCCTTTGTCTTATGTTCCCTAATCGTATATGGTTCATTACACAACATCAAATTCAGAATTGCCTTTCCTCTCATGGGTTCAAACACAAACTGCTCTAAGTAACTATCTTGTAGGCATTCTACAAATTCCCTCTCTTGGGATTCATTACCAACCCAATTTTCCCAATCTCCTGGCTTATTGAAATCCCACTTGACTATTGTAACATTGCCCTTATTAAATGCCTTTTCTATTTCTCCTTAAAATTTCTTTTCCACATCCTGGCTACTGGATATAACACCCATCATGATCTTTTTACTCTTGCGGTTTCTTAACTCTACCCACAAGGATTCTACATCTTCCAATCCTATGTCACCTCTTTCAAAGCATTTGATTTCATTTTTTATCAACAGAGCCACCTCACCTCCTCTGTCTACCTGCCATTCCTTACAATACAATGTATATCCTTGGATGTTAAGGTCCCAACTATGATCTTCTTTCAGCCATGACTAGTGATGGCCACAATGTCATACCTGCCAATCTCTAACTGCACTACAACATCATCTATCTTATTCCGTATAGTGCGTGCATTCAAATATAACACCTCCAGTCCTATATTGATCACTCTTTTCGATTTTGCCCCATGTTACACTTCAATTTATCCCACTGCATGCAATTTTGCTCTATCATCTGCCTGTCTTTCCTTACAGGCATGATACACACTGCTCCATGCTTCGCCCTATCGCCTCGGTTCCCATCTCCGTGCCAAATTAGTTTAAACTCTCCCCAGTAGGCCTCACAAACCTGCCCACAAGGATTTTGGTGCCTCTTGGGTTCAGGTGTAACCTGTCCCTTTTGTACAGGTCATAACTTCCCCAAAAGAAAATCCAGTGATTCAGAAATCTGAAACCCTGACCCCGCCCCATTGCTCCAATTTACCAACCACACATTCATTTGCCAAATCAATTTATTCTTATTCTCAGTGGCACATGGCACAGACAGCAATTCAGAGATTACTAGAGGTCCTGCTCTTTAGCTTTCTACCTTACTCCCTCTATTCTCTCTTTTGGGCCTCCTCTCTCTCTCTCTCTCTCTCTCTCTTACCAGTGTCATTGGTACCAGTATGTACCATGACTTCCAGTTGCCCCCCACCCCTCTAGAATGGTGTGGACCTAATCGGAAACGTCCCGAACTCTGTCACCTGGGATGCAACATACCATCCAGGTGTCTCCTTCAGAGGGTTAACATATGAGGAACGTTTGTCCACTCTTGGACTGTATTCCTTGGAGTTTAGAAGAATGAGGGGAGACCTCATAGAAACATTTCAAATATTAAAAGGCATGGACAGAGTTGAAGTGGCAAAGTTGTTTCCCATGATGGGAGAGTCTAGTACGAGAGGGTATGACTTAAGGATTGAAGGGTGCCCATTCAGAACAGAAATGCAAAGAAATTTTTTTAGTCAGAGGGTGGTGAATCTATGGAATTTGTTGCCACGGGCAGCAGTGGAGGCCAAGTCATTGGGTGTATTTAAGGCAGAGATTGATAGGTATCTGAGTAGCCAGGGTATCAAAGGTTATGGTGAGAAGGCGGGGCAGTGGGACTAAATAGGATAAAATGGATCAGCTCATGATAAAATGGCAGAGCAGACTCGATGGGCCGAATGGCCTACTTCTGCTCCTTTGTCTTATGGTCTTATGGTCTATGCTTACAGGTTCTTCTGCCTGCTCCTCTGACTATGGAATCTAACTACTGTAGTCCCCTTCTGCTTTTCCATCTGTTCTGAGTCACAGAACCAGACTCGGTGCCAGAGAGCCAGTCACTGCAGCTTCCCGTTGGTAGGACGTAAGACCCCAACAGTTTCCAAAGTGGTGTCCTTGTTATTAAGGGGAAAGCCACAGGAGGAGTCTGCACTGGCTGCCTATTTCTTTTCCCTCTGTTGACAGTCACGCAGGCCCCTGCCTCCTGCAACTTAGGGGTGACTACCTCTCTATAGCTCCTAGCTATCACCTCCTCACTTCCTGTATGAGCTGAAGGTCATCAAGCTGCAGCTCCAGTTTGTTAACACTGAGGATATTGATGCTGGAGTCTCAGCAATGTGATACAGTGCTGTCCTGGGTCAGTGCTGATCAACTTCTTGAAGTCCAGGCTGAAGAACGTAGCATCTGAAAGAGAATAACAGACAAGAACAGAGTCAGTAGGGGTTTTTGAAAAAGGGTTTGACTAATCTGCTGTCTTCAAGGATGTGACTTGGAGTGTAGATCCTAGACAGGCTATTAGATGTTTCAACCCCACCCCACACCTCGAGCAGGACTGGAGAGAGGCTCTGTGAACTCCAGTCTGGGCCAGCTGACACATGGCGACCCACCAAGGCTATAGAAGTTTCCAATGGTTATACACAAACTGTTGAGATCTTCTTGATTAATTGGGTTGCTAATTGACTTTTTTCAGAAAACCTTAGCTACTTTGCACAGATGAGCTTTAGTAAAGTCCCTGCCCTACCCACTCACAGTACCATCCAGCCAAACCTTTAAATTCTACACCAAGCATTGCCCGTTAGTATAGGCACTAAACATTGCCATTGGACAGAGAGTCAGTGCTGAGGGAAGAGTAGGGTTGAGGATCAAGCAGCATTGGAGGCACTACTCCAATGATATGATGAGTGGCGACGGTGGGCAGGCAGTGCCAGGGGAGAGTCTAAGCTCAGGGCTGCGGTAGTAGCAAGGGTATTATTGGTATAAGGGACAGCAGTGAGGAACTGTTGGACCAACTCTTGATTAACTAATTGAAGGGAATATGTTGGGTAAAAAAAACTTTAACTGTTGCTCACTGCTGTTTGTGGACGTTTCCTTTGCAGAAACTGGTTGGCAAATTTCCCACACCACAGCAACAATGCTACACTTGAAAAGCATCTCATGGGGTTGGGAGTAGCTATTTCAGGTTTACTGTAGTCATAAAAGGTGCAAAAAAACTCAACTTTCATTTGCTCTGGGTTGTTAGGATAAATAAGGGTACTAGAGGCAAAATCAATTCACTGCTGCATATTGCCCCCTGCTAAACACATTGGAACTTTCACACCGCTCTCTGCAAAAGTTCTGAGAAGTCCCTGTGGTATTCAAGAATTATACTATGCTTCCTGTTTACTTGTCAGAAAAAAAACCCAATTTTAAGAGGTACTAATAAATGTGACCCACAAGTGAACCCAGGTCATGATATGGCAAAGAAAAATCTTATCTGCGGAAAATAAAACTGCCAGTGAGCCTCCGCCCCACACACCACAAGTACCAGAGAGAGCAAGCACTGGTTTATCAAAGAGAGGCCTACAGAACTGATCAAAATCCTGTTAGAACTTTGTCCTTTTGCCTGTGCATTTAGTACAAATCTCACTCACTGATGGTAGCTTTTGTCGGTAATTTGTTCTGAAATTGCAAATTTGAAGAATAACCCTGTATTTTTTTTTACCATTACAGATTACTTCTATAAATTCAGCAGGGTAAGAAGTTTATTATTGTCACATGTGCTGAAGTACAGTGAAAATCTTTGTTTTGCATGTCACCCATACAGAACAACATTACAACAGTACTTTGCAGGGTAGTACCAGGGAAAATAATAGAATGCAGAGACCTTGCAATAAGGTGCAAGGCCATAACTAGGCGGATTATGAGTTCAAGAGTCCAACTTATCCTAGTAGGGAACCATTTAATAGTCTTATTACGGTGGGGTCGAAACTGTCCTTGAACCTGGTGTGCTTTCAGGCTTTTGTATCATCTGTATGATGGGAGGAAGGAGAACAGGGTGGGTGGGGGTCTTTGATTGTACTGTCTGTTTTTCAGTCTATTGAACCATGTAAAATTCTTTAGGGGCTTGACAGTGTAGGTGGGGAGTTGCTGTTTCCCCAGCTGGGGTATGTAAGGGTCAGAGTGAAAATAAAGCACAGGCCATTCAGCACTGAGGTGAGATGATAATTCTTTGTCCTGATGGGATTTTCTTCCCCCAGGTGAGCTCGAGGTTCAGCTGCTGCATATATTAACAAAACAGATGAACAGATTTTCTGATGTTAAGGAAGGGTTAGTGCAGGATTTGGTGCTGAATTAACCATTAACCGCGCTGACAGATGTTCACTTGGGCTCAACTGCTGAATCAGGACCAGGGGCTGCTGATTAGTTCCCTCCATGTTCCAGGGATAGGGGCTGTAGGGGACCATCCAACAACATGCACGCTCTGCCTGGGATCGCAGAGTGGTTGTGTAATCTCAACAAACACCTTCCACAAGCAACACACCTGAGGCCAGAGCTTACGTTGTAACCCTGTGATATAGATTATTCAAGTGGAAGTTTGGCTGGGAAGTGACTGTGCTGCTATGAGTCATGGATAAAGAAAAAATTTCATCAGAATTGACTTCTGAGGAATGAACAGTTTCATTTGAAATGAAGTTTTCCACAGGGAAGCTGTCTCCAGAGGCTTCTCTTCTCTAGATCTCTGATGCCTGGACTCTCTTTCTTCGCTGCAATGCTTAGATTGTGACCTGATTCTCATATGACTCTCTGTCATTAATCTGCTGCCTCTGCTTTACTTTCATGCACCGTGCACTGACTGTTTCTCATGTTAGTTCTTCACACTTTCCACCACAAACCTCCGTCCTTACAAGCTGTTCCAGTTCCACTACCCTTGCCCGACCACCAGACCTGCTCCTGGGAACTTCTCCTGTAACTGGCATCTCTGGAGTCCCTCAACCAATGAAACGTTAAGGACTCTCCCTAACACTAACTGTGTGTGGATAAGCAAAGGAGCGCATGCCGAGCAGAGGGCAGGGTCCAGAAAGAAGTACAGGGGAAGGGATTGAGAGGAAGCAATCCTGGATCTGCTATTAGGGAATGAGACGGGGCAGGTGACAGAGGTTTCTGTAAGAGAACAATTTGCATCAGTTATCATAATGTCATAAGTTTCAAAGTAAATATGCCAAAAAAATAGGTCTGATTCATAGGTTAAGATTCTAAAATGGAGAAAGGGCAGTGTGGAACGGGACAGACCGGTTTCTGGCTAAAGTGTACATGGAAAGTGGGAGGCCTTCAAAAATGAAAGTTTGAGAGTACAAAGCTTGTATGTACCCATCAGAATATAAGGAACCTTGGTTTTCAAGAGATATCGAGGCACTGGTTAAGAGAAAAATAGAGGTGTATAGCAGCTACAGGCAAGCAGGAACAAATGAGGTGCTTATGGAGTACAAGAAATGCAAGTGAACACTTAATAGAGAAATCAGGAAGGCTAAAAGTCGTTGCTCTAACAGACAAGGTGAAGGAGAATCCTAAGGGATTCCACAGATATGTTGAGAGCAAAAGGATTGCAAGGGACAAACTCGGTCCTCTGGAAGACCAAAATGGTAATCCATGTGTGGAGCCAAAACAGATGGGGGAGATCTTAAATGAATTCTTTCCATTTGTACTTACTCAGGAGATGGATACGGAGTCTATAGAAGTAAGGCAAAACACTTCAACTTCATGGACCCTGTACAGATTACAGAGGAGGAGGTGTCTGCTACCCTGAGGCAAATCAGGGTGGATAAATCCCCAGGGCCTGACAAAGTGTTCCTTTGGACCCTGTGGGAGGCAAGTGCAGAAATTGCCAGGGCCTGAGCAGAGATATTTAAATCCTCCTTAGTGACAGGAGAGTTACCAAGAATTGGAGGATAGCCAAGATTGTTCCGCTATTCAGAAAACAAAACCCAGGAAACTATAAGTTGATGAACCTGACATCAATTGTGGGAAGTTATTGGAAGGTATTCTAAGAGACTGGATATATAAGAATTTGGATAGACATGGACTGATTAAGGATAGTCAGCATGGCTTCGTGAATGGTAGGTCATGTCCAACCAATCTTAAAGAGTTTCTCAAGGAAGTTACAAGGAAAGTGGATGAAGGCAAGGCAGTGAATGCTATCTACATGGACTTTAGCAAGGCATTAGACAAGGTCCCGCATGGGAGCTTGGTCAAGAAAATTCAGTCGCTCAGCATTCAAAATGAGGTTGCAGATTGGATTACACATTAGCTTTGTGGGAGAAGCCAGAGAGTTGTAGTAGACGGTTGCCTCTCTGACTGGAGGCCAGTAACTAATGCTATGCTGCAGGGATCGGTGCTGTGTCCTTTGTTGTTTGTCGTCTATTAACAACAATGAAAGAATTTCCCACGGGATTAATACCCCAAGGATGTGGCTTGGAAGACTAGTGCGCCTTCAGGGTGCCAAATTTTCGTGGCTCTGGAGACAGGCTGATTCTAGGCTGGTGCCCTTGATTGAAGCATTGTGGGAGAACACGGAACATCGGAGCCTGAGTATCCAGAGACCTGAGCTGCCTGGGTGCAGAGCTTGGAAAAAGCAACGCAACAGACTTTTAACATCATAAATCAGCAGGTTGATTGTTATGTCTCCCCTCTCGCTGTGAAATGGGGACATCTCTTTTTCCCTTATTAGGGAAAGTGAGAGCCTGTAGTATGTCAAATTACCAGATGAGCGAGTAGTCTTTGGGGTACGGCAAGTATGTGTCATGACAAGTTCTTGAGTTCTCGGTGGGGGGTGCTGGTGCTTTTATGCTGGTTGGGGAGGGGGTCGTTGCTTTGATGCTGCTTGTGCACGGGAGGGAGCTGGGGTTCTAACATGTAACTGTCATTCATTCTTTGGGGGCCCTCCTCTGCTTGTGTGGATGTTTGCGAAGGAAAAGAATTTCAGGATGTATATTATATACATTTCTCTCACATTAAATTTGCCTATTGAAATCTATTGATAAAGTACTTATTATTATTATTATATCAATATTATTATTATGTGGTTAACTGGATCAGCACATTTGCAGATGACACCAAAATTGGGGGAATAGCAAACAGTGATGAATGCTATCATGGCTTTCAGAGGGATCTGCACCAGATGGGAAAACAGGCTGAAAAATGGCAGTTGGAATTTAATGCAGACATGTGTGAGGTTTTGCACTTCAATAGGACCAACCAGACTCGATCATACACAGTGAAGAGTAGGGCAGTGAGGAGTGTGGTGGAATAAAAGGATCTAGGGATACAAATCCGTAATTGATTGAAAGTGGTGTCACAGGTGGATTGGGTCACAAAGAAAACTTCTGGCACATTGGTCTTCATAAATCAATATATTGAGTACAAGAGTTGGGATGTTTGTTATGTTGAAGTTGTAAAAGACATTGGTGAGGCCTAATTTGGAGTATTGTGTGCAGTTTTAGTCACCTATCTACAGGAAAGATGCAAACAAGGCTGAAAGAGTACAGAAAAAAATTACAAGAATGTTACCAGGTCGGGAGGACCTGAATTATAAGGAAAGGTTGAATAGGTTAGGACTGTATTCTTCAGCCCAGCTGATGGAGGTGCTGAGGGATATATTCAACTTCTCTTTGGAACAGTCCATTATCCTCCTGGTTTTCAATACGGCAACCATCATTCCAGTGCCAAAGAAAGCTACAGTAATCTGCCTAAATGACTATCACCCGGTGGCATTAGCATCACCCGTTATGAAATGCTTTGAGTTGCTGGTCATGGAGCACAGTAAAGCCTTTCTCCCGGCTGCATTGGACCCTTTCCAGTTAGCTTATCACTCAAATCAATCTACTGATGATGCCATAGTCTCTGCTCTCCATTCTATCCTGTCCCACCTGGAAAATGGGGTCTCATAAGCCAGAACAGGTGTTCATAGAATTCAGTTCAGCATACAACACCATCATACTCCAGAAACTTGTGTGGAAACTGCCCTTGCTTGGCCTCAATACCTCCCCCTACAATTCAATACTGGACTTGCTAAAAGTAAGGCCACAGTCAGTGTGTGTGGGCAGCAATGTCTGTAGGCCCATCATGCTGAGTGCTGGTGCTCCCCAATGCAGTGTGCTCAGCCCACTGCTGTTCACGCTGCTGACGCATGACTTTGTCACAGGATCCAGTTCAAACCGTGTCTTCAAGTTTGCAAATGACACGATAGTGGTTGGCCTTATCAAGAATGATGACGAGACAGAGTATAGAGAGGAAGTGGAGTGGCTGGTGGATTGGTGTGAGAAGAGCAACCTACGCCTGAACGTGGAGAAGACAAAGGAAATCACTGTGGACTTCAGGAACGTGCAGACAAACCATCCCCCTCTGAGAATGCATGGCTCCTTCGTAGACAGAGTTAAGTGCACAAAGTTTCTGAGAGTTCACATCATCATGACCTCACCTTGTCTGTTAATATCACCTCCCTGAACAAGAAGGCACAGCAGTGCCTCCACTTCCTAAGAAGATCGAGGCAAGCAAAGCTTCCCCCACACCCATCTATCCAGCAACCTCCTTGACTTTCTACCGTCAAGCGGGAGATCACAATGCTTTAAAACAAGAATGGTTAAAATGAGAAACACTTTCTTCCCCCAGGCCATTAGGCTTCTGAACTCCCTGCTGCATCGTATTCGAAGTGTCACTGGTTAATCGATTCCATTCCTTACGATATTTAATATTAATGCACTTTAGTTTGTTATTTATGTGTGATTCAGCTGTAGATTTTATCCTTACCTTCATAAGTTATTGTTTGTTATGTGTGTTAAGTGTGTCACTGTGCTTTACACCCTGGTTTGGAGAAACATTGTCTTGTTTCTATATACATTATATGGTTATACGTATGTGTTATATAGATGCAAATAGTTAAATGGCAATAAACTTGATGACTTTAGTATGTAGAAGATTGAGAGGAGGTTTGTAGAGGTATACAACATTATGAGGGGTATTGATAGGGTAAATGCAAGCAGGCTTTTTCTACTGAGGTTGGGTATGACTACAACCAGAGGTCATGGGTTAAGGACGAAAGATAAGAAGTTTAAGTGGAACATGAGGGGAAACTTCTTTACTCAGAGGGTCGTGGGAGTGTGGAATGAGCTGCCAGCACTAGTGGTGCATGCACACTCTATTTCATTGTTGAAGAGAAGTTTGGATAGGTACATGGATAGTAGGGGTATGGTGGGCTATGGTACCTGTGCAGGTCAATGGGAGTAGGCAATTTAAGTGGTTTCAGCATGAACCAGATGGGCTGAAGGGCCTGTTTCTGCGCTGTTCTTCTTTATGACTCTATGATACAACAGAAGGGGGCTAATAGTGTCTGGAGTGACAGAAAATCTCCATCCTTCATTAAGGACCCCTACCAAGACATGCCCTTTTCTCATTACTACCATCAAGGAGGAGGTACAACAGCCAAAAGACACACACACAATGTTTTAGGAACAGCTTCTTCCCTCTACCATCAGATTTCTGAACAGCCAGGAACCCATAAACACTGCTTCACTATTTTGGTTTCTTATCTATCTATCTATCTATCTATTTACCTATCTAAATATCTATCTATCTAACTACCTATCTATCTAACTATCTATCTATCTAAATATCTATCTATCTAACCATCTATCTATCTATCCAACTATCTATCTACCACTTATTTATTTAAATATTATTGTAATCTATAGCAAATGTTCAGTATTGCAAAACAACATATTTCGTGACATATGTCAGTGATGCTAAACCTGATTCTAATTCTGATTCAAGATTCTGAGGAACATCGGTTCATTGCTAGCCATACTAGCCACATTCCCCGGCCTTCCCTACAAACATGAGTGTTTTCCTCCTTCATTTATTTGCCCAATTCCCTGTTGAGTTTCACCCATAACTTTGCATAGCCCAGATCGCAAGTAACTGTTAGCAAAATGACAGAAATAATTTAATGTACTCCTGTTTGATTATCTGATGTGAGGTTGAGTAATGAGTGCTATTTATTTCACAAGCAAGTTATTAAAAAAATGTTTTGTTGTTCTCATGCACACTCATGCACAGGATTATCCTGTCCTTCTGGATAACCATTAAAAAATCACAGTGTGCTTCTGAAGACAATTGCTGGAAAATGAAGCTGTGTTGCAAGTGTCCTAAAAATAACCCTACATCTCTGTACTGGATCAGAGAGAAGCTGGGGAAATGCTGACCACTGCTCAGTCCATGAGAACCCACGGAATATGAGTGAGAAAGTGATGCATGCTCTGATGGTGGTGAACACTGCTCCAGGCCCTTTTTATACCAGTTCCCAAAATATTCAGCCCCTGATTGGCCAGAAGGTAAGGCTGCACTCATGTACAAGTCCAATGACACAGTGCGAGTTCCTGCTGACAGACAACATGTTTCCTGCTGATAGGGCAAGTGAAACAGAGAGTGAAAATGAGCAGAGGGGCAAGGAGCCAAACATACTGCTGCTCCCCTGTGACCTCTCTGAAAAGCTGGCAGTTGACAGCTGAGGTTTCTTGTTTAAGAGCCAACAAGATGACATAAAGCATTCAATGGAAGTGTATTACTCAGAGCTGCCTATTTGACTAAACTCGGCTCAACATTCCAGTGGGACAGCTGATGACCAATTTGTGATTTGTGCTGAAGAATCTGAGACAAAACAAAAAGTCATCCTGTAGGTTGCAGACCTCTGAGATTCATTCAATCATGCAGCGAGGCTGGTCAGCCCATGATGACTTCAAACCATCAGACGTCTGTCTGCCAATGACACAGCTGAGTTCCACCAGCTTGATAGATCCTGTTTATGTAGGTTGTAGTCAGATGGATCTCAACCTGTCAATCCACAGGTCTGTTAATCCTAGGGCCAGATAGGTGGTTCACAGTCAGACAGATCTACACATGTAGATGGTAGCTCAGATCATGTAGATGTACAGTGATTCTTGCCAGGCAGAGCCAGATACATCAAATTAGGTTGATCAGTTAGATTCAGTGAATTGATCAAGTCCAGCAGATCTCCAGTGGGGATCTCTCAGATAGATTTTCTTTAGATGATCCAGTTGGGTAAATTCATGCAAGAGGATTTCAGTTTAGTAAACTTCAGGGACAGATCTATATTTGATCCCCATCCCATATGTTGCTCTAAATCTCAGTATCCACAGCTTCTTGGCCAAGTGTGGGCGGTGTGTGGTTGTACGTATGTGTGTGTCCACATGAATGTAGGTTATTTTAGGTTTTGCACACATAGGATGTGTGTCTATTTGAATGAATGCATGTGTACATGTACTCAGGCAGGTAAGTATCTGGTTTCTGTGTGGGGCAGGTGTCAATCAGATCTCATTTCATAACTTTGAAGTTCAAAGTTCAAAGTAGTTCAAAGTAATGTAATAGCTTCTCTGTAATGTTAACTGATGAGGTAATGGTTTTGCTGTAGCTGCAATGTTTGGGTAATAACTAGAGATAACGGGTGACTATCCAATGGGAGAAATGTTATTCTTTCTTGTGTGTCTGAAAGCTGTTGGCTTCATGGGTTTTTGCCAGAAGGCGTGAGGGGAATGAAGAGAGGAGATGCGACTTGAGCGAGTCGGTGGGCTGCCCGACTGGATGGGCGGGACTCCGGGGGTCGGTGACGCACGGAGGATACCAAATGGTGGATAGAAGATCTTGCTGAGTGAGCTCCAACAATTTGTGCACAGACTGTTTAATAAGATCATTGGTGCCTTTTTCTTTTATGTTTTGTTTTTCTACTAACCACATAGCCAAAGTAAGAGTTATAAATCTTAATCATTTAACTGCATATTGTGTACTGTTTGTTATTTCTGGGTACTGATTCAGCACAGGGGATACATCACGCAGCATCCACCCAAACGAGATTTATAAAGTTTGGCCGGGCAAGGGGGTTATCACCCCCTAGATTAAGGCACTAGGCGAAGTGAGTGTTACAGTAAATTTCAAAGTTGAAAGTAAATTTATTATCAAAGTACATAAATGTCACCATAAACAACCCTGAGATTAATTTTTTGCAGGCATACTCAATAAATCCATGATAGAATAATAACCATAAAAGAATGAATGAAAGACCTCACCAACTTGGGTGTTCAACCAATCAACAAACTACAAATACAAAAAGAAAGAAATGATGATAAAAAAATAAGCAATAAACGCAGAGAATATGAGATGAAGAGTCCTTGAAAGTGAGTCCATTGGTTGTGGGAACATCTCAATGATGGGACAAGTGAAGGAGAAGGAAATTATCCCCTTTAGTTCAAGAATCTGATGGTTGAGGGTTAATAACTGGTCCTGAACCTGGTGTGTGAGTCCTCAGGATCCTATGCCTTCTTCCTGAGGGCAGCAGTGAGAATAGAACATGGCCTAGCTGGTGGGGGTCCCTGATGATGGATGCTGCTTTCCTGCAACACTTTCTGTAGATGTGCTCAATAGTAGGGAGGACTTTACCCCTGATGGACTGGGCCATTTCCATTCCTTTTTGTAGGATTTTCATTCAAGGGCATTATTGTTTCCATACGAGGCTGTGATGCAGCCAGTTTCTCCACATTACATCTATAGAGATTTGTCAGAGTTTTAGTTATTGTGCCAAATCTTCGCAAGCTTCTAAGGAAGTAGAGCCGCTGCCGTGTTGCCTTCATAATTGAACTTATGTGCTGGGCCCAGGACAGGTCCCCTGAAATAATAACACCGAGGAATTTAAAGTTGCTGCCCCTCTCCATCTCTGATCCTCCAATGAGGTCTGACTCATGGACCACTAGTTTTCTTCTCTTGAAGTCAATAGTCAGCTCCTTGGTCTTGCTGACATTGAGTAAGAGGTTGTTGCTATGGCACCATTCAGCCAGACTTTCAATCTCCCTTCTATATGCTGATTTGTCATCACCTTTAATCTGGCCTGTGACAGTGGTGTCATGGTAAATTTGAGTATGTCATGGTCTGGTCCATGAGTCTGCATTCCGGCTCACGGTCCGGTCCATGGACTCAGGACTCTGGGTCTTCCAGTTGTCCCTTGTTTGAATTATTCATAGGCACCTGATTCCCATCTTTGGGCTTGCAATATAAGTAGCCTTGGGGGTGAGTCTGGGTGGCTGGTTTGTCTTGTCAGTTCCCCTTAGAGCAACCTGCTGATGGAAGGCTAGTGAAACCATTCATGATTTCTAGGCCTGGTTGGAGGACCACCGCTTCATGGAGCCTTGTTGCCAATTGTTGGAGCAGTCTTTGTGGTATGGATTTGGCTGTTCCCTGGACCAGCCACTCTGAGCTAGGTAGGGATCTGGCTGTTTCTGTAGCCAGTGGAGGTTGCTGGTTGAACTGAGACTTGGAGCTACCCTGGAGCAGAGATGGAACTGTCTGTTGTTCTTTGGTGTTTGTCTCTTCTTGTGCTTGCCTCTGTGGGGTAAGTCAGGCTGTTTGCTGTTGCCCTGTGGGGGGTCCTGTCTTGTCTTGTCCTTGCCTTGGTTGGCTAAGTCTGGCTGTTCTACCATTACCTGACGGAGAGATCTGTCCCACCTTGGTGTGGAGATGAAGTTGAATCCTGGCTTGTCTTAGGATAAGTCCTGGCTCTGTTAATGTTCTGTCCTGTCTCATGTTAGTGTCATGTGAAAGATGAGTCCTGGCCTGTCGAAGGATAAGTCCTGGCTCTATGTTGATGTTCGGTTCCCAGTCGGTCTCTGAGCTCCAAGAACCCAAGCCTTGAGGACCCCGCAGCCAAGCTCAAGACCCAAGACCCCAGCCTGCAGCCATATCATGTCCTTGCCTGGTTCTGGGGTCCAAGCCTGAGGCAAAACCCAGGTTCTGGTTCTTTGTCCAGTCTCGGGCTCAGAGTCCAAGCCTTGTCTTGTCTCCAAGCTCAGGCCTCTGGACCCCAGCCACGGCCTGTCCTGAAGCCATGTCATGTCCTTGCCTGGTTCTGGGGTCCGAGCCCGAGGCAAGACCCAGGTTCTAGGTCCTTGTCCAGTCTCGGGTTCAGAGTCCAAGCCTTGTCTCCTAGTCCATGGTTCCCAGTCCTGGTCCTGCTTTCCCTAGCCCAAGTCTGCGTTCTTGTCCCTACTCCTGGTCTGAATCCTGTCATGTCCCTACTCTAGCCAAGTCCTGTTCCTTGTACTTCAGTGTCTGTGTCTTGCATTTGGGTCTGTTCCCAGCATCCCCATGTGACAGAGCATAGTATTGGAGCTGTGCTTACCTATACAGTTATAAGTATAAAATGAGTAGAGCAGGGGCTAAGCACATAGCCTTGTGGTGGACCTGTGCTGATGGAGATTGTGGAGGCAAATTGATAGGCGATTTAGTTACTACTTGGGCAGGAGTTGACAAGTTTCATCGCCAACCTCTCAAAACACTTCATGACTGTGAAAGCAACACTCACAACACCCTGGAGGAACACAGCAGGTCGGGCAGCATCCTTGGAAAAGATTGGTCGACGTTTCGGGCCGGAACCCTTCGTCAGGACTGTAGGGGGAAGGGGCAGAGGCCCTATAAAGAAGGTGGGGGGAGGGTGGGAAGGAGAAGGCTGGTAGGTTCCAGATGAAGAACCAGTAAGAGGAAAGATAAAGGGGTGGGCGAGGGGATAGGCAGGAAAGGTGAAGAAAGAATAGGGGAAAACACAATGGGTAGTAGAAGGAGGCGGAACCATGAGGGAGGTGGTAGGCAGCTGGGGGGAGGGGCAGAGTGAAATAGGGATAGGGGAAGGGAGGGGGAAGGAATTACTGGAAGTTGGAGAATTCTATGTTCATACCAAGGGGCTGGAGACTACCTAGACGGTATATGAGGTGTTGCTCCTTGGTTCCTCCAGTGTGTTGTGAGTGTTGCTTTGACCACAGCATCTGTAGAGTGTTTTGTGTTCATGACTATGGATAGAAGTGCTGCTGGACGACAGTCACTGAGGCAGGTTACCTGGTTCTTCCTGGGCACCGGTATAACTGGAGCCGGCCTGAAGCAGGTGGGTACCTCGGACTGCCAAAGCAAGAGGTTAAAAACCTCAGCGACTACTCCAGCCACTTGATCAACACAGGGTGTTAGTTCTTGGCAGGTACCCTGTCTGGGCTGGATGCTTTTCATAGGATAACAAGAAATAGTAGCAGGAATATGATACCTGGCCCATCGAACCTGCTCTGCCGTTCAGTAAGATCATGGCTGATCTGACCATGGACTCACCTCCACCTGTCTGCCTTTTCCCCATAATCCTTAATTCTCCTACTATGCAAAAATCTATTCAACCTTGTCTTAAATATATTTACTGAGGTAGTCTCTACTGCTTCATTAGGCAACGAATTCCACAGATTCACCACCCTCTGGGAAAAGCAGTTCCTCCTCATCTCTGCCCTAAATCTACTCCCCTGAATCTCGAGGCTATGTCCCCTAGCTCTAGTCTCACCTACCAGAGGAAACAACTTTCCTGCCTCTGTTTTAACTATCTTTTTCATGGATTTACCCTCCTCAGGATACTCGCACATTGTCCTCAGACTGAAATCACAGGATCAATCGGGGACCGTGGGAGTTTGATGGTTCCTCCATGTTACCGGTCAAAGCAAGCATAGAAGGCATTGAGCTCATTTGGAAGTGAAGCCCTGTCGTTGCCTATGTTCTGTGATTTAACTATAAGAGGTGATGGTATGCAAGTCTGCCACAACTGTTGAGCATCCTTCATTGATTCAAGTTTAATCCAGAATTGCCACTTCGCCTGTGAGATGACTTTCTGGAGATTGTATTTGGGGCCCTTGTAACTTTCTTGGTAACCTGGCGATTGCCACTGATCTGACCCTCAGCAGATTGCGGATCTCCTGGTTCAGCCAGGGCTTCTGGTTGAGGAAGACTGAATGATTTTGTGGAGACACTGAATTATTTTCTACATTTAAATACATAGTTCAATATTTTTTTACATTTAAATACAGATTTCAAGGTAGAAGAATTTTCATTTATGTTAAAATTAATGCCAAACACTGCTGTGTTTCTTTATTACTGGATCCTTGATGGATTTGCTTGGAAATTTTCAGGTTATAATATCTGGGAAAGAAAAGCAAAGACTCTGCACCTCAGGAGCTGTGTTATCTGGTGGCATGTGGCCTCAGCACTTGTTTAGAGCTTTATCTCTCCAAACTACGTGGACTTTACATTTTTTTGGGACCCTATCAAAAGCTTCACTGCAACCCATGCAGACGATGACAAAAGTACTACAATCTTTCACCCTCCTTGTCACTACCTCAAATTGAAGCATCGTCCCTTATTAAATCAAGGCTGACTATGTCCTTCTAAAATGAAGGCTTGTTCTCAAAATGCTGAAGGAATTCAGCAGGTCAGGCAGCATCTATGGAAATGAATGAACGGTTGACATTTTAGGCTGAGACCCTTCAGGATTGGAAAGGAAAGGGGAAGACACCAGAATAAAAAAAGTTGGGGAGGGGAAGGTGTCTAGCTAGAAGGTGATAGGTGAAACCAGATGGTTGGGAAAGGTAAAGGGCTGGAGAAGAAGGAATTTGATAGGAGAGGACAGTGGAGAAAGGGAAGGCAAAGGGGCATTAGAGGGAGGTGATAGGCGGCTGAGGAGAGGAGGAAAGGGGCCAGAGTGGGTGTAGAAGAAGAGGGAAAGGGGTAGTAAATTTTTACCAGAAGGAGAAATCCTTTTTCTTTTCCAGTCCTGAAGAAAGGCCTTGGCCCATAGATGCCGCCTGACCTGCTGAGTTCCTCCAGCATTTTGTGTGTTGCACTGGATTTCCAGCATTTGCAAAATCTCTTTTGTTTACGAAGATTTATATTGTCGCCTAGAAATGATATCAGCAATTTGTCCACATCCATGAATAAACTAGTAGGGTATAATTATTTTGATTTTTATGAGGCTTCATTGTTGTAAGTCTTCAATCCGCTGGCAGCACTGCAGCCTCTGGAGAGGATTGGAAAATTACAAATTTCTACAATTTCCCCTCCTGATCATTGTAACATATTTTTCACTTGGGCCAGATGATATATCCATTTTCATAGAAACTGGTGCCTTAATATGTTTATCCCATCCTCTTTAATACAATGAAGATCCATTCCTTCTCATGGTGAAAGCTGCAAATTATCCATTGAGAACTTTACCTCCATCTGTCTCCACACACATTACCTTTCTTGTCCTTAATATGCCATTTCTTCAGTTAACATTGTTGTACACTTAAGAAACATTTTTTGGCTTTTCTTTGATTTTCCTTGCCATATTTTTCACGCAGGCTCTAAATTCCCTTTTTGATTTCACTCCTACACTCTGCACTTTTCTTTTCCTTTATTTATTTAGAGATACAACACGTGACACTAAACTACTGAACTGTGCGAGGAAACTGGAGCACCTAGACGAAACCCATGTGGACATGGAGAGTGCGTACAAACTCATTTCAGACAATGACAGGAAATGAACCTGTGCTGCTGGCACTACACTAGAGATACGTCAACCACAACACAACTAAGCCACCCTCCACTGCTGTAAACTCTCTGAATTGGACATGGCTTCCCTATGTTATCCACTCTAACTTATGCACAGAGCCACCCAAGGTGCACTCGATCTGCCAGTCCCACACTCTTCCTCTGCCTAGCCTGAACTTGGATCTCCTTGGACCCCTGCGATGTGGTCATTGCTGACAATCCTAGTCATTTCTGCTGAATCATTTTTCAAGTTAACTTATTTCTCCAATAAGTTCCTGTTGTATAGAGGACAGGATATTGTGAACAATAAAGTAGACTGTGCACTAAAGTTGCATACAGTGCCAAGGTACAGAAGGCCATGGATCAAATTTTTAAAAATGTGAATATAGATAATTACTTAAAGGTCAGCACAAGCATAGGGGGCTGAAGGGTCTCTGTCTTCACAACAGGTGTGATTACCATCTGTTAACCTTGCCATGCGAGGGCAGCTCAGGGACAGGCAGGGGAGTGGGGGATGTTGGTGAGGGTCCAGGAATGGATTAGGGAGCACGGAACTTCTGCCTGAACAGGACCAGGAACATGGAGTGTCGGGCTAAGTTGTTGCACCGAGGGATGGGGGAGGCTGGAAGTATGGGGACTGGCTGGTGGTGTTTAGGTGTGGTTTCATGGATTTGATCTGACTGGGGTGTGACCGTTGCAATGGCCAACAGGACACATGGCTGGTGGCTGGGCGGTGAGGGAGTGTAAGGGAAGTGAAAGCTTCCTGCAGGTGGATCCAGGTACTTGACTCCATGGGTCAGGTTCTGGTCAGATTTGCAGAAAGTTGTCTTGCCTCAGATGAGAAGGCACATCCCCCCCCCCCAACACCATCGGCAGTATCTACCTAAGGCACAATAAATGGTGCTGTTGTCAGCAACCTCAAGATCCCATAAGTGAACATCAAAAATTGTATAGAGTGAGCAATTTAATGTTCCAGGGTCTCCATTTCTCTGAGGATCTATCCTGGGCCCAACATATCAACACAGCTACAAAGAAAGCACGACAGCAGCTATGTTTCATAAGCAGTTCGAGGAGATTTAGTATGTCACCAAAGCACCCACAGCTTACTACCTGTGTACCTTAGAGCATTCTAACTGTCTGCATCACTATCTGGTATGGTGAGTGTGGGTGTGGGGTGCAACTGCACAGGATCGATAAAAGCTGCAGAGCATTGAAAGCTGAGTCTGCTCCATCATGGGCATTGGCCTCTGTAGTATCCAGGGCATCCTCAAGGAGCAATGCCTCAAAAAGGCAGCGTCCATCATTAAGGCCCTCATCACCCATGACATACTTTCTCATTGCTACCATCAGAAAAGAGCCTGAAGAGGCACACTCAACGATTCAGGAACAGCTTCTTCCCCTCCATCATCCAATTCTCAATGGACATTGAACCCATGAATACTACCTCATTATTTTCTTATTTTGCACTAAATATTTAATGTAACTATTATATACTGTATATATATATATCTGTATTGTAATTCATGTTAATAGAACAATATTATGTATTACATTGTACTCCTGCAGCAAAGACAACAAATCTCCTAGTATATGATGGTGATATTAAACCTAATTCTGATTCTTTAAAAACATGTTTTTATTTTCTAGAATTAATTTTAAAACGTGCAGATGTTTTTTGATCATCAAATTTTGAATAGTGGAAATTTGTGTCTTATTTCTAATGATGGAATTATTTAACAATGTTTTGATATCCTTTAGTATTACGCCCTGTTCCAATTCTTCTGTGTGTTAATTTGGCTCAGTTGGGCTGCCTTTGCAGTCAAATCATGGGCCAAATCAAGTTTGCAGTATGATCTAGCTTTGTAATTTAATCTTCATTTAATCTGATTCTGCATCACACCCCTCCCACAGGGTCATGTCCTTCACTGGGTGGACCTAGGAATGGCCCGGATTAAATGACCGCATTTGCCTTTCTAACCATAGACCCATCTAATGCCTGGATGGTTGGTGACAGGAAGCAGGTCCGGGACAGCTCACACACGTTAGACAGACAGCTGAAGCAGCAGGGCTGATCGAACAGGTACTACCTGGTACACAAACCACCCCCATCCTATCTGAAACAGGCGAGCAGGATTAAGGAAAACCCTAAGGCATTCTACAAGTATGTGAAGAGCAAGAGGATAAGACATGAGAGAATAGGACCAATCAAGTGTGACAGTGGAAAAGTGTGTATGGAACTGGTGGTGATAGCAGAGATACTTAATGAATACTTTGCTTCAGTATTCACTATGGAAAAGGAAATTGGCGATTGTAGGGATGATTTACAGTGGATTGGAAAGCTTGAGCATATAGACATTAAGAAAGAGGATGTGCTGGAGCTTTTGGAAAGCATCAAGTTGGATAAGTCTCCAGGACTGGATGAGATATACCCCGGGACTGGAGGGTTGCAGATGTTGTTCCCTTATTCAAGAAAGGGAGTAGAGATAGCCCAAGAAATTATAGACCAGTGAATCTTACTTCAGTGGTTGGTAAGTTGATGGAGAAGATCCTGAGAGGCAGGATTTATGAACATTTGAAAAGGCATAATATGATTAGGAATAATCAGCATGGCTTTGTCAAAGGCAGGTTGTGCCTTACGAACCTGATTGAATTTTTTGAGGATGTGACTAAACACATTGATGAAGGTAGAGCAGTAGATGTAGAGTATATGGATTTCAGCAAGGCATTTGACAAGGTACCCCATGCAAGGCTTATTGAGAAAGTAAGGAGACATGGGATCCAAGGGGACCTTGCTTTGTGGATTCAGAATTGGCTTGCCCACAGAAGGCAAAGAGTGGGTCATATTCTGCAGAGAGGTCAGTGACCAATGGTGTGCCTCAGGGATCTGTTCTGGGACCCCTTCTCTTCGTGATTTTTATAAATGACCTGGGTGAGGAAGTGGAGGGGTGGGTTAGTGAATTTGCTGATGACACAAAGGTTGGAGGTGTTGTGGATAGTGTGGAGGGCTGTCAGAGGTTACAGTGGGACATCAATAGGATGAAAAACTGGGCTGAGAAGTGGCAGATGGAGTTCAACCCAGATAAGTGTGAGGTGGTTCATTTTGGTAGGTCAAATATGATGGCAGAATATAGTATTAATAGAAACATAGAAACATAGAAAATAGGTGCAGGAGTAGGCCATTCAGCCCTTCGAGCCTGCACCGCCATTTATTATGATCATGGCTGATCATCCAACTCAGAACCCCGCCCCAGCCTTCCCTCCATACCCCCTGACCCCCGTAGCCACAAGGGCCATATCTAACTCCCTCTTAAATATAGCCAATGAACTGGCCTTGACAGTTTCCTGTGGCAGAGAATTCCACAGATTCACCACTCTCTGTGTGAAGAAGTTTTTCCTAATCTCGGTCCTAAAGGCTTCCCCTCTATCCTCAAACGGTGGCCCCTCGTTCTGGACTTCCCCAACATCGGGAACAATCTTCCTGCATCTAGCCTGTCCAATCCCTTTAGGATTTTATACGTTTCAATCAGATCCCCCTCAATCTTCTAAGTTCCAACGAGTACAAGCCCAGTTCATCCAGTCTTTCTTCATATGAAAGTCCTGCCATCCCAGGAATCAATCTGGTGAACCTTCTTTGTACTCCCTCTATGGCAAAGATGTCTTTCCTCAGATTAGGGGACCAAAACTTCACACAATACTCCAGGTGTGGTCTCACCAAGGCCTTGTACAACTGCAGTAGTACCTCCCTGCTCCTGTACTCGAATCTTCTCGCTATAAATGCCAGCATACCATTCGCCTTTTTCACTGCCTGCTGTACCTGCATGCCCACTTTCAATGACTGGTGTATAATGACACCCAGGTCTCGTTGCACCTCCCCTTTTCCTAATCGGCCACCATTCAGATAATAATCTGTTTTCCTATTTTTGCCACCAAAGTGGATAACTTCACATTTATCCACATTAAATTGCATCTGCCATGAATTTGCCCACTCACCCAACCTATCCAAGTCACCCTGCATCCTCTTAGCATCCTCCTCACAGCTAACACTGCCACTCAGCTTTGTGTCATCCGCAAACTTGGAGATGCTGCATTTAATTCCCTCATCCAAGTCATTAATATATATTGTAAACAACTGGGGTCCCAGCACTGAGCCTTGCGGTACCCCACTAGTCACCGCCTGCCGTTCTGAAAAGGTCCCGTTTATTCCCACTCTTTGCTTCCTGTCTGCTAACCAATTCTCCACCCACACCAATACCTTACCCCCAATACCGTGTGCTTTAAGTTTGCACACTAATCTCCTGTGTGGGACCTTGTCAAAAGCCTTTTGAAAATCCAAATATACCACATCCACTGGTTCTCCCCTATCCACTCTACTAGTTACATCCTCAAAAAATTCTATGAGATTCGTCAATGGTAAGACTCTTGGCAGTGTGGAGGATCAGAGGGATCTTGGGGTTCGAGTCCATCGGATAGTCAAAGCTGCTATACAGATTGACTCTGTGGTTAAGAAGACATACGGTGCATTGTCCTTCATCAATCATGGGATTGAGTTTAGGAGCTGAGAGGCAGTTCTATAGGACCCTGGTCAGACCCCACCTGGAGTACTGTGCCCATCACTACATGAAGGATGTGGAAACTATAGAAAGGATGCAGAAGAGATTTACAAGGATGTTGCCTGGATGGGGAGCATGCCTCATAAGAATAGGTTGAGTGAATTTGGCCTTTTCTCTTTGGAGCTACGGAGGATGAGAGGTGTTCTGGTAGAGGCGTATAAGATGATGAGAGGCACTGACAGTGTGGATAGTCAGAGGCTTTTTCCCACGGCTGAAATGGCTAGCATGAGAGGGCACAGTTTTAAGGTGCTTGGAAGTAGGCACAGAGGAGATGTCAGGGATAAGTTTTTTACCCAGAGAGTGGTGAGTGTGTGGAATGGGCTGCTGGCAACAGTGGTGGAGGCAGATACAATAAGGTCTTTTAAGAGACTCCTGGATAGGTACATGGAGCTTAGAAAAATAGAGGGCTATAGGTAACCCTAGGTAATTTCTAAGGTAAGGACATGTTCGGCACAGCGTTGTAGGCCAAAGGGCCTGTATTGTGCTGTAGGTTTTCTATGTTTCTACTTCCTCTCGTGCAGGTTCTTTTCAAAAGTCTCAAATGACTTCTGTCCAATAGCCCTGACCTCACACATCATGAAGACCCTAGAGAAGCTGGTCCTGGCTTACCTCCAACCTCTGGTCAGATTAGCCCTTGATCTCCTACGCTCTGCCTACCAGGAGCACAATGGAGTCTACAATATTGTCATCTAGCTGCTGAAGACAGCCTACTTCCCTTTGGATAAGCAGGGCAGCACCATGAGGATCATGTTTTTTTATTTCTCAAGTGCCTTCGATACCATACAGCCCTCATTGCTGGGGGGCGGGGGGGAAGCTCCGTTCAATGTAGGTTGGTACTTCCATTGTTTCCTGGATAATGGACTACCTGACTGGCAGACCACAGTATGTGCGCGGTCTTTGAGCTATGTGTCAGACATGGCTATAAGCAGCATTGGAGCCCCACAGGAGACTATATTGGCTCCCTTCCTGTTTACCCTGTGTACCTTGGACTTCAGATACAACACTGAGTCATGTCACCTGCAGAAATTCTCTGATGTCTCAGCAATAGTTGGGTCAATAAAGGGAGGATGGGAGGATGAATACAGGGCTCTGGCAGGGGACTTTGTTGAAGGTGCAAGCTGAATCATCTTCAGCTCAACATTAGAAAGACAAAGGAGATGGTGATGGACTTTAGGAAGACCAAGTCTGCATTGCTCCCTGTTACTACAGATGGTGAGGATGTGGATGTGGTGAGGGGGTGCCTGTACCCACCTGGGGGTACACTTGGATGCCAGACTTGAGTGGAACACCAACACAGAGGCTGTGTACAAATAGGGCCTGAGTTGCCTCTACTTCCTGAGCAGACTAAAGTCCTTTGGAGTATGCAGGCCTCTCCTTCATATGTTCGACTGGTCTGTTGTCGCCAGTACAATCTTCTATGTGGTGGTGTGCTGGGGCAATGGCATCAACGCAGGTGATGCCAACAGCCTCAATAAACTGATTAGAAAGTCTGGCTCTGTTATAGGAGTCAGACTGGACACACTGGAGGCTGTGGTAGAACAAAGGACCCTATGGAAAATCCTGGCAATTCTGGACAATGTTTCTCACCTTCTGTAGGCCACCTTGATTGAACAAAGGAGCAATTTTTGTAATAGACTAAGACAACTGCGCTGCTCCAAAGTGTGCTCTCTGAAGCCATTCTTACTCTCGGCCATTAGGCTCTCTAATGAGTCGACCTGTAGCGGGGGAAGTGATGACCCACCCCTCCTCCTGTTCGACTGCTTTTATTCTTAATACTTCTCTTCTAATATTCGTATATCTGTGCACTTGTAATGCAACTGTGATACTTTATTCATTCCAAAGGAAATTACAGTATCTGTCTATTTATCTAAACCTCTACAATCTGTGCAAATCTGATCTCAGTTGCCACTGGTGAGTTATTTCTGGGAAGAAGTCACAACCAGGACACGATGGGGCTCACGCTTAAGGCCTCTCGCTGGTGGGACAGAGGTGGGCTTGTTTCAGCCTGCAATCCTTACATCTACTTGTGAGAATGAGGGGCACAGGCTGAGGTCACTTAAATTGAACTGACCTTGGGGACAAATACTTCAAAAAATGACACAAGGATTCATTACCTAGATCTCTAATTTGCTTGTGGAGGTGGTTGCTTGCTGATTCATTCTGAAACTACCTAAAAGTAGAGTTGTTGTAAAATATTTCTGAAAGAAATCACAGAATGAATATATAACGGTTCGATAAGGTACCATAGCCACAGAGTCCGGTGACTGTTATAATGAACCTGCTGTGTTGTTCAACCTTCAATCTGTGGGTCACATAGCTGTCTCTGAGTCAGAAGGCTCACTCTAGGGATTCGAATGCAATTTCTGTATTTTCTCTCCACTGAGCTCGTCCAGGTCAGTTGCTGAATAGGAAGTGAACGAAGGCAATTGACGTCATGCCACTGTTTACATGGAGCTTTGACTACTATCTGTCCCTCAGACATCATTATTCTCTCTCCTCCCCCCTCTTCCAAGATACAAAAGCCTGAAAGCACGCACCACAACCAAGCTGAATGACGGTTTCTATCCTGAATTATTCAGTACAAGAAGGTGAACTCTTAACCTCACAATCTACCTCATTATGATCTTGGACCTTATTGTTCACCTGTGCTGCACCTTCTCTGCAGCTGTTACGCTTTATTCTGCATTCTGTTCTTGTTTTACCTTGTTCTACCATAATACACTGTGATAGACTTTGATCTATGCGAACAGAATGCAAGAAGAGTTTTTCATTGTATCTCTGTACATGTGACAATCATCGTTGTTGCTTGGTCGCATCTGGAAATTCCAGTTGGCGGATAATTTCCCTCCACGCTGCTCTGACATATTGGGAAATGGTACTCGGCAGGCTACAGCAGTGGTTTGCTTAGAGATCACCACCTCTTGCAGTGGATGACCAGGACGTCTAAATGCCTTGTTGTACTCTTACTTTATACTTTATTGTCGCCAAACAATTAGTACTAGAACGTACAATCATCACAGCGATATTTGATTCTGCGCTTCCCACTCTCTGGATTACAAATATTAAAAATAGTAAAAATTAGTAAATATTAAAAATTTAAATTATAAATCATAAATAGAAAATAGAAAAATGGTAAGTAAGGTAGTGCAAAAAAACCAAGAGGCAGGTCCAGATATTTGGAGGGTACGGCCCAGATCCAGGTCAGGATCCGTTCAGCAGTCTTATCACAGTTGGAAAGAAGCTGTTCCCAAATCTGGCCGTACGTGTCTTCAAGCTCGTGAACCTTCTCCCGGAGGGAAGAGGGACGAAAAGTGTGTTGGCTGGGTGGGTCGTGTCCTTGATTATCCTGGCAGCACTGCTCCGACAGCGTGCGGTGTAAAGTGAGTCCACGTTGGAAGATTGGTTTGTGTGATGTGCTGCGCCGTGTTCACGATCTTCTGCAGCTTCTTTCAGTCTTGGACAGGACAACTTCCATACCAGGTTGTGATGCACCCTAGAAGAATGCTTTCTACAGTGCATCTATAAAAATTAGTGAGGGTTTTAGGGGACAGGCCAAATTTCTTTAGTTTTCTCAGGAAGTAAAGGTGCTGGTGGGCCTTCTTGGCAGTGAACTCTGCTTGGTTGGACCAAGTCAGGTCATTTGTGATATTGACCCTGAGGAACTTAAAGCTTTTGACCTGTTCCACTTGCGCACCACCAATGTAAATTGGGTCGTGTGGTCCCCTACTCTTTCTGGTCAACAACGAATTCCTTCGTCTTGCTGACGTTGAGGGATAGGTAATTGTCTTTACACCATGCCACCAGGTTCTTAATTTCCTCTCTGTACTCAAACTCTTCATTACCTGAGATACGGCCTACAATTGTTGTGTCATCAGCAAACTTATATATTGAGTTTGATGGAAACTTGGCTACACAATCATGCACAGTGAGTACAGCAGGGGGCTGAGTACACAGCCTTGTGGGGCACCGGTGCTCAGAGTGATTGTAGAGGAGAGCTTGTCCCCCATTTTTACAGCTTGGGTCCTGTCTGTGAGGAAGTTGAAGATCCAGCTGCAGATCTGAGTGCCAAGGCCCAGGTTCCGGAGGTTAGGAATCAGTTTATTCGGAATGATGGTATTAAAGGCAGAGGTGTAGTCAATGAAAAGGAGCCTTATGTATGCGTCTTTATTCTCCAGGTGTTCTAAGGAGGAATGTAGGGCCAGAGAGATGGCATCTGACGTTGACCTGTTGCTCTGGTAGGCGCATAACAAAGCGTCGAGGTTGACCAGTAGGCTGTGGTTGATGTGTGCCATAACCAATCTCTTGAAGCACTTCATAGCAATTGATGTCAGAGCCACAGGTTGATAGTCATTCAGACATGCCACCTTGCTCTTAGCGCTCCACCAAAGCCTACTGTCCTGCCTTCTTGACCGTTAGACCATTGAATTGGTCTCCTCTGCTCAATCTGCCAGGGCCAGACTTCACACAGTGGGACAGACAGATCCCTTACCTCACCAAGGGTCAAAGACCCGTCAGCTACCCTCACCTGGTTTGGCCCGTCTGCCGAGACGGTTTACCGGGGTGTGGCCGCTGCGCATGCTACAGCTACTTGGAGCCCCAGGTGAGAGCTGAACGCCAGGTGGGGGCCAAAGGTGGACGAGCTGCCCTGAGAAAGGGCATGGCAGGCTCCCCCTCCACCAAAGGTGCTGCCCCTCCCTAGACACCCCATACACCCCACATTTGACAATAGTAAACCAAAAAAATCATCTCATCAGTGTTTATAGAAACCATATACAGATTCCCTTTTACATTCACTCTATTAATATCCAAAAAAAGACCCAGGGGCTAATACTTAATTGATTAAAAACAAAAGCATTTGTGAAACACTTTGGAGTTCCTGAGTGTTTAGGTGTGATGAATATTCATAGTCCAGGGTTGGGAAGTCTTTTTGCCAAGCTCAGCTTTCTACCACAGAAGCTAACAGTTCTAGAAATCAAAAAGTTGTTTTTGAGTAAATTAAACTTCAACCCATTATTATTTGCTAAGCTTCCTGTCTTAAATGGAAGCCAGTTTTCAGTCCTTAATGTAAATGGAAAGCAATAATCTGTTTGAAGTGAGAAGGACAGGTTTCCAAACAAGCAGCGTTGCATTAAGAGCACAGACCGCTGGCCTACAGCATGGGGCAGCAATCAAGAGATGCAGTGTAAATCAATGGGTTATATTAATAGGCCACTATCAAACCAGACAACGCTGGCAAAGTTATTTAGTTCAAGAAAATTTGCAGACCAGACCGATACTATTCCTTAGCACATCAAATACCTAATTAGATTAAATTAGATTCAACTTTATGTCATTGAGCCAAGTACAGATACAAAGCCAATGAAATGCAGTTAGCACCTAACCAGAAATGCAAAGTATGGTGTTATTTACAAAATAACTGTGAATAAAAAGTAAGTGCTACAGCACACAAATATAAAAGTACTGAGACAGTACAATATGGGTGCAATACTGCTTAGCGCTGTGATGGAGGTTCAGCAGGGTCACAGCCTCAGGGAAGAAGCTCTTCCTGTGCCTGCTGGTGCGGGAGCGGAGGCTCCTGTAGCACCTACCGGATGGGAGGAGATTAAAAAGTCCATGGTTAGGGTGAGATGCATCCCTGATAATGCTTATCGCCCTGCCCAGGCAGCGTTTATGGTAGATCTATCAATAGCTGGGAGATTGGCTGACTGGCAGGAGGCAAAAAGTTGGAATGTAGGGGGCCTTTTCTGGTTGGCTGCTCGGGACTAGCGGTATGCTGCAGGAACCACTTGTTTTCATGTTATATGTCAATGACAGAATTGATGGCTTTGAGGCCAAGTTTGCAGATAATACAAAGATAGGTGGAGGGGCAGGTGGTGTTGAGGAAGTGGGGTGTCTGCAGAAGTACTTAGCTGGATTGGGGGAAGGGGCAAAGAAGTGGCAGATGCAATATAGTGTACAGAATTTCATGGGTGTGCACTTTGGTAGAAGGTGTAAAGGTGTGGACTATTTTCTAAATGGAGAGAAAATTCAGAAATCAGATGTGCGAAGGAAATTAAGAGTCCTTGTGCAGGATTCCCTAATGGTTAATTTGCAGGTTGAGTCAGTGGCAAGGAAGGCAAATGTAATGTTAGCGTTTATTTCAAGAGGACTAGAATACAAAAACAAGGATGTAATTCTGAGGCTTTATAAGGCTTTGGTCAGAACACTTGGAGTACTGTGGACAGTTTTGGGATTCTTATCTAAGAAAAACTGTTCTGGCATAGGAGAGGGTCCAGAGGAGGTTCATGTGAACGATCCCAGAAATGAACAAGTTAACATATGAAGAGCGTTTGATGGCTGTGGGCCTGAGGTCACTGGAGTTTAGAAGAATGAAGGAGGATCTCATTGAAACCTATTGAATATTGAAAAGCATTGATAGAGTGGATGCAGACAAGATATTTCCTATAATGGGGAAGTCTGGAACCAGAGGGCACAGCCTCAGAATAGAGGGGCATCAACTTACAACAGAGATGAGGAAAAATTTCTTTAGCCAGAGGACGATGAATCTGTGGAATTCATTCCCAGACTGTTCAGGAGGTCAAGTCATTGGGTATATTTAAGGTGGAAGTTGATGGGTTCTTGATTAATCAAGTCATCAAAGGTTATGGGGAGAAGGCAAGAGAATGGGGTTGAGGTGGAAAATAAATCAGCCATAATGGAGTGGCTGGGCAGATGTGATGGGCTGAATGGCAGCTAAACTTGAGGTGGAGGATAAACAGGGAAGTAATTTAGCCTTTAAAGAGTGGATGGGTACAGCATGATCTCCCTTTAGTGAGGGTACCCATAGCTATCTATATTGGATCGGGTCATTTGAGTTCAGAACTTTGCAGACAGCAAACCCAGTGCTATCACACAGGGTGCTGTAGAAGTGCATGCATTTCTTTTGTGTCATGCACAGAATTTATTGAGGCAGAAATTGTGCATCATTTTGCAAACCTTCTCCCTATTCCAAGGAATTACTGACCCCTCCAGGGGTAGATCCAGGTATGCACACAGTTCAGGGAGGTGTGCTCTGAGGAGAGGTTAGTGGATAGGTGGAGAAAGAGGCATGTTGCTCTAGCACTGGCCCAGGGATCCTGTCAATGTCCTGGTAAGTTTTATAACTTGCTGAACTCTCTGGTTAAACACATAGACCTCCCCAGTGTGGTAACATAGTAGCTGAGGACCACAAACTTGTTATGTGTACAACACTGAAGCAGCTTGTGGTTTAAACACATGCCATTTTGTGGCACAGAGCGCGCGGCCTGTGTGAGATCCCCTGGGACACAGCACCTGCACAATGGGGTGGCAACCCACAAGGTGCCTCATGACCCATAGGCGTGCAATAAGTGGGATGTCAGAAAACACAGCAACTCTCCCGAGTCTCAGTGCTCTCCATGGCACCCTGTATTGCACATCATTTCCCATGATCCCTGACACTCCCCATATTCCCTGTCACAACCCGTTCCCCACCACTCCCACCTTCCCTGTCACTCCGCGGGTTCCCTGTCACCCCCCATGTTCCCTATCACTTCCCATTCCCCACCACTCCGTCTTCCCTGTCACTCTGTGTTCTGTTTTTCAGAATTCCCACATTCTGTCGTCTATGTTTACACTCTCTAACTACTGACATTCACTCACTGTAGCAAATCATACTTATAGCTTATCCATGCTCTCATCCCAGTTTTATCCTATCAGAGACATTCCTCCCAACACTCCATGCAGTTTAGCGTGCTTCTCTGGTCTCGGTCCCAGCTCTGACAAACGGTCTCTGACCTGAACTAAATGAATCTGTTTCCCTTCCAATAGATGCTGCCTAACCACCGAGTTCCCCCAGCATTTCCTGATGTTGGCAAAGTTTTTGTCTTTCACTCTATTTCCCACTGATGTTGCTGGAATGCATAGTGGTGTCACAGCATAGGGTAAATGCCAGTAAGTTTTTGTTCCCCGGCCTCATGTGAATGTAAATCCCACTGACTCGGATTCTCATGTGAAGCATTATTCAAAAAAGTGCCCCATTGTAACTCATGAACTGGTGTGGAGCAGCTCGGATTGTAGATGATGTATGTTAACAGGTCACGGTTAAATGATCGCTGACTCTCACTTGGCTACAGCGGGCAGTCCATGTCCAACACTGGGCTCTAAAACCAGACTTGCTATTCCAAACGTCCTGCAATGAAGTTACCAGGTGGAGGGGAGAGATATTCAAGGGTGTGCTCAAGATCTCCTTGAAGAAATGGAACAGCCCACTGTCTCCTGAGAATTTCCATTGCCCGACCACTTGTAGAGGAGGGGCTTTTGTGATGAAAACTCAGGCTACTCTTCAGAAGCAGAAGAAGAGCCCGTGTAAGTGACTGCATCACACACCCCCATCTCCCAAACTACACACCCGTGTCCATCATAAACCCCCATCTCCCAAACTACACACACCGTGTCCATCATACACCCCCATCTCTAAAACCACACACCTGTGTCCATCATACACCCCCATCTCCCAACCTACACACCCGTGTCCATCACACACCCCCATCTCCCAAACTACACACCCCGTGTCCGTCACACACGCCCATCTCCCAAACCACACGCCCTGTGTCCATCACACACACACCCATCTCCCAAACTACATGCCCCGTGTCCATCACACACCCCCATCTCCCAAACCACACGCCCCGTGTCCATCATACACCCCCATCTCCCAAACTACACACCCCGTGTCCATCATACACCCCCATCTCCCAACCGACATACCCGTGTCCATCATACACCCCCATCTCCCAAACTACACACACCGTGTCCATCATACACCCCCATCTCCCAAACTACACACCCCGTGTCCATCACACACACCCATCTCCCAACCTACACACCCCGCGTCCATCATACACCCCCATCTCCCAACCTACACACCCGTGTCCATCACACAGCCCCATCTCCCAAACTACACACCCCGTGTCCATCACACACCCCGTGTCCATCACACACCCCCATCTCCCAACCTACACACCCGTGTCCATCATACACCCCCATCTCCCAAACTACACACCCCGTGTCCATCACAGACCCCCATCTCCCAAACTACACACCCCGTGTCCATCATACACCCCCATCTCCCAACCTACACACCCGCGTCCATCACACAGCCCCATCTCCCAAACTACACACCCCGTGTCCATCACACACCCCCATCTCCCAACCTACACACCCGTGTCCATCATACACCCCCATCTCCCAAACTACACACCCCGTGTCCATCACACACCCCCATCTCCCAACCTACACACCCGTGTCCATCATACACCCCCATCTCCCAAACTACACACCCCGTGTCCATCACAGACCCCCATCTCCCAAACTACACACCCCGTGTCCATCACACACCCCCATCTCCCAACCTACACACCCCGCGTCCATCATACACCCCCATCTCCCAACCTACACACCCGTGTCCATCACACAGCCCCATCTCCCAAACTACACACCCCGTGTCCATCACACACCCCCATCTCCCAACCTACACACCCGTGTCCATCATACACCCCCATCTCCCAAACTACACACCCCGTGTCCATCACAGACCCCCATCTCCCAAACTACACACCCGTGTCCATCATACACCCCCATCTCCCAACCTACACATCCGTGTCCATCATACAGACCCATCTCCCAAACTACACACCCCGTGTTCATCATACACCCCCATCTCCCAACCTACACACCCATGTCCATCATACACCCCCATCTCCCAACCTACACACCCGTGTCCATCATACACCCCCATCTCCCAACCTACACACCCGTGTCCATCACACACCCCCATCTCCCAAACTACACACCCCGTGTCCATCACACACCTCCATCTCCCAAACTACACACCCATGTCCATCAGACACCCTCATCTCCCAACCTACACACCCGTGTCCATCACACACCTCCATCTCCCAACCTACACACCCGTGTCCATCACACACCCCCATCTCCCAACCTACACACCCGTGTCCATCACACACCCTCATCTCCCAACCTACACACCCTGTGTCCATCATACACCCCCATCTCCCAATCTACACACCTGTGTCCATCATACACCCCCATCTCCCAAACTACACACCCCGTGTCCATCACACACCCCCATCTCCCAAATTACACACCCCGTGTCCATCACACACCCCCATCTCCTAAACTACACACCCGTGTCCATCATACACCCCCATCTCCCAAACTACACACCCCATGTCCATCACACACCCCCATCTCCCAAACTACACACCCGTGTCCATCATACACACCCATCTCCCAACCTACACACCCGTGTCCATCACACACCCCCATCTCCCAAACTACACACTCGTGTCCATCACACACCCTCATCTCCCAACCTACACACCCGTGTCCATCATACACCCTCATCTCCCAAACTACATACCCCATGTCCATCACACACCCCCATCTCCCAAACTACACACCCCGTGTTCATCACACAACCCCATCTCCCAAACTACACACCCGTGTCCATCACACAACCCCATCTCCCAAACTACACACCCGTGTCCATCACACACCCTCATCTCCCAACCTACACACCCCGTGTCCACCATACACCCCCATCTCCCAACCTACACA
Source organism: Mobula hypostoma (assembly GCF_963921235.1). Lineage (NCBI taxonomy): Eukaryota > Metazoa > Chordata > Chondrichthyes > Myliobatiformes > Myliobatidae > Mobula > Mobula hypostoma. Next base: position 4,033,439 of record NC_086120.1, read on the forward strand.
ACCGTGTCCATCATACACCCCCATCTCGCCAACCGACATACCCGTGTCCATCATACACCCCCATCTCCCAAACTACACACCCCGTGTCCATCATACACCCCCATCTCCCAAACTACACACCCCGTGTCCATCACACACCCCCATCTCCCAACCTACACACCCCGCGTCCATCATACACCCCCATCTCCCAACCTACACACCCGTGTCCATCACACAGCCCCATCTCCCAAACTACACACCCCGTGTCCATCACACACCCCCATCTCCCAACCTACACACCCGTGTCCATCATACACCCCCATCTCCCAAACTACACACCCCGTGTCCATCACAGACCCCCATCTCCCAAACTACACACCCCGTGTCCATCATACACCCCCATCTCCCAACCTACACACCCGCGTCCATCACACAGCCCCATCTCCCAAACTACACACCCCGTGTCCATCACACACCCTCATCTCCCAACCTACACACCCGTGTCCATCATACACCCCCATCTCCCAAACTACACACCCCGTGTCCATCACACACCCCCATCTCCCAACCTACACACCCGTGTCCATCATACACCCCCATCTCCCAAACTACACACCCCGTGTCCATCACAGACCCCCATCTCCCAAACTACACACCCCGTGTCCATCACACACCCCCATCTCCCAACCTACACACCCCGCGTCCATCATACACCCCCATCTCCCAACCTACACACCCGTGTCCATCACACAGCCCCATCTCCCAAACTACACACCCCGTGTCCATCACACACCCCCATCTCCCAACCTACACACCCGTGTCCATCATACACCCCCATCTCCCAAACTACACACCCCGTGTCCATCACAGACCCCCATCTCCGAAACTACACACCCATGTCCATCATACACCCCCATCTCCCAACCTACACATCCGTGTCCATCATACAGACCCATCTCCCAAACTACACACCCCGTGTCCATCACACACCCCCATCTCCCAACCTACACACCCCGCGTCCATCATACACCCCCATCTCCCAACCTACACACCCGTGTCCATCACACAGCCCCATCTCCCAAACTACACACCCCGTGTCCATCACACACCCCCATCTCCCAACCTACACACCCGTGTCCATCATACACCCCCATCTCCCAAACTACACACCCCGTGTCCATCACAGACCCCCATCTCCGAAACTACACACCCATGTCCATCATACACCCCCATCTCCCAACCTACACATCCGTGTCCATCATACAGACCCATCTCCCAAACTACACACCCCGTGTTCATCATACACCCCCATCTCCCAACCTACACACCCATGTCCATCATACACCCCCATCTCCCAACCTACACACCCGTGTCCATCATACACCCCCATCTCCCAACCTACACACCCGTGTCCATCACACACCCCCATCTCCCAAACTACACACCCCGTGTCCATCACACACCTCCATCTCCCAAACTACACACCCATGTCCATCAGACACCCTCATCTCCCAACCTACACACCCATGTCCATCACACACCTCCATCTCCCAACCTACACACCCGTGTCCATCACACACCCCCATCTCCCAACCTACACACCCGTGTCCATCACACACCCTCATCTCCCAACCTACACACCCTGTGTCCATCATACACCCCCATCTCCCAATCTACACACCTGTGTCCATCATACACCCCCATCTCCCAAACTACACACCCCGTGTCCATCACACACCCCCATCTCCCAAACTACACACCCCGTGTCCATCACACACCCCCATCTCCCAAACTACACACCCGTGTCCATCATACACACCCATCTCCCAACCTACACACCCGTGTCCATCACACACCCCCATCTCCCAAACTACACACTCGTGTCCATCACACAACCCCATCTCCCAAACTACACACCCGTGTCCATCACACACCCTCATCTCCCAACCTACACACCCCGTGTCCACCATACACCCCCATCTCCCAACCTACACAACCGTGTCCATCATACACCCCCATCTCGCCAACCGACATACCCGTGTCCATCATACACCCCCATCTCCCAAACTACACACCCCGTGTCCATCATACACCCCCATCTCCCAAACTACACACCCCGTGTCCATCACACACCCCCATCTCCCAACCTACACACCCCGCGTCCATCATACACCCCCATCTCCCAACCTACACACCCGTGTCCATCACACAGCCCCATCTCCCAAACTACACACCCCGTGTCCATCACACACCCCCATCTCCCAACCTACACACCCGTGTCCATCATACACCCCCATCTCCCAAACTACACACCCCGTGTCCATCACAGACCCCCATCTCCCAAACTACACACCCCGTGTCCATCATACACCCCCATCTCCCAACCTACACACCCGCGTCCATCACACAGCCCCATCTCCCAAACTACACACCCCGTGTCCATCACACACCCTCATCTCCCAACCTACACACCCGTGTCCATCATACACCCCCATCTCCCAAACTACACACCCCGTGTCCATCACACACCCCCATCTCCCAACCTACACACCCGTGTCCATCATACACCCCCATCTCCCAAACTACACACCCCGTGTCCATCACAGACCCCCATCTCCCAAACTACACACCCCGTGTCCATCACACACCCCCATCTCCCAACCTACACACCCCGCGTCCATCATACACCCCCATCTCCCAACCTACACACCCGTGTCCATCACACAGCCCCATCTCCCAAACTACACACCCCGTGTCCATCACACACCCCCATCTCCCAACCTACACACCCGTGTCCATCATACACCCCCATCTCCCAAACTACACACCCCGTGTCCATCACAGACCCCCATCTCCGAAACTACACACCCATGTCCATCATACACCCCCATCTCCCAACCTACACATCCGTGTCCATCATACAGACCCATCTCCCAAACTACACACCCCGTGTCCATCACACACCCCCATCTCCCAACCTACACACCCCGCGTCCATCATACACCCCCATCTCCCAACCTACACACCCGTGTCCATCACACAGCCCCATCTCCCAAACTACACACCCCGTGTCCATCACACACCCCCATCTCCCAACCTACACACCCGTGTCCATCATACACCCCCATCTCCCAAACTACACACCCCGTGTCCATCACAGACCCCCATCTCCGAAACTACACACCCATGTCCATCATACACCCCCATCTCCCAACCTACACATCCGTGTCCATCATACAGACCCATCTCCCAAACTACACACCCCGTGTTCATCATACACCCCCATCTCCCAACCTACACACCCATGTCCATCATACACCCCCATCTCCCAACCTACACACCCGTGTCCATCATACACCCCCATCTCCCAACCTACACACCCGTGTCCATCACACACCCCCATCTCCCAAACTACACACCCCGTGTCCATCACACACCTCCATCTCCCAAACTACACACCCATGTCCATCAGACACCCTCATCTCCCAACCTACACACCCATGTCCATCACACACCTCCATCTCCCAACCTACACACCCGTGTCCATCACACACCCCCATCTCCCAACCTACACACCCGTGTCCAACACACACCCTCATCTCCCAACCTACACACCCTGTGTCCATCATACACCCCCATCTCCCAATCTACACACCTGTGTCCATCATACACCCCCATCTCCCAAACTACACACCCCGTGTCCATCACACACCCCCATCTCCCAAACTACACACCCCGTGTCCATCACACACCCCCATCTCCCAAACTACACACCCGTGTCCATCATACACACCCATCTCCCAACCTACACACCCGTGTCCATCACACACCCCCATCTCCCAAACTACACACTCGTGTCCATCACACACCCTCATCTCCCAACCTACACACCCGTGTCCATCATACACCCTCATCTCCCAAACTACATACCCCATGTCCATCACACACCCCCATCTCCCAAACTACACACCCCGTGTTCATCACACAACCCCATCTCCCAAACTACACACCCGTGTCCATCACACAACCCCATCTCCCAAACTACACACCCGTGTCCATCACACACCCTCATCTCCCAACCTACACACCCCGTGTCCACCATACACCCCCATCTCCCAACCTACACAACCGTGTCCATCATACACCCCCATCTCGCCAACTACCCACCCCGTGTCCATCATACACCCCATCTCCCAACCTACACACCCGTGTCCATCACACACCCCCATCTCCCAACCTACACACCCGTGTCCATCGTACACCCTCATCTCCCAAACTACACACCCCGTGTCCATCATACACCCCCATCTCCCAAACTACACACCCCATGTCCATCACACACCCCCATCTCCCAAACTACACACCCCATGTCCATCACACACCCCCATCTCCCAAACTACACACCCCGTGTTCATCACACACCCCCATCTCCCAAACTACACACCCGTGTCCATCACACAACCCCATCTCCCAAACTACACACCCGTGTCCATCACACACCCTCATCTCCGAACCTACACACCCCCATCTCCCAACCTACACACCCGTGTCCATCACACACCCCCATCTCCCAAACTACACACCCCGTGTTCATCACACAACCCCATCTCCCAAACTACACACCCGTGTCCATCACACAACCCCATCTCCCAAACTACACACCCGTGTCCATCACACACCCTCATCTCCCAACCTACACACCCCGTGTCCACCATACACCCCCATCTCCCAACCTACACAACCGTGTCCATCATACACCCCCATCTCGCCAACTACCCACCCCGTGTCCATCATACACCCCATCTCCCAACCTACACACCCGTGTCCATCACACACCCCCATCTCCCAACCTACACACCCGTGTCCATCGTACACCCTCATCTCCCAAACTACACACCCCGTGTCCATCATACACCCCCATCTCCCAAACTACACACCCCATGTCCATCACACACCCCCATCTCCCAAACTACACACCCCATGTCCATCACACACCCCCATCTCCCAAACTACACACCCCGTGTTCATCACACACCCCCATCTCCCAAACTACACACCCGTGTCCATCACACAACCCCATCTCCCAAACTACACACCCGTGTCCATCACACACCCTCATCTCCGAACCTACACACCCCCATCTCCCAACCTACACACCCGTGTCCATCACACACCCCCATCTCCCAACCTACACACCTGTGTCCATCATACACTCCCATCTCCCAACCTACACACCCTGTGTCCATCATACACCCCCATCTCCCAACCTACACACCCGTGTCCATCACACACCCCCATCTCCCAACCTACACACCCGTGTCCATCACACACCCTCATCTCCCAACCTACACACCCCGTGTCCATCATACACCCCCATCTCCCAACCTACACACCTGTGTCCATCATACACTCCCATCTCCCAACCTACACACCCTGTGTCCATCATACACCCCCATCTCCCAACCTACACACCCGTGTCCATCACACACCCCCATCTCCCAACCTACACACCCCGTGTTCATCATACTCCCCCATCTCACAACCTTCACAACCGTGTCCATCATACACCCCCATCTCCCAACCTACACACCCGTGTCCATCATACACCCTCATCTCCCAAACTACACAACCGTGTCCATCTTACACCCATATCTCCCAAACTACACACCCGTGTCCATCACACACCCCCATCTCCCAAACTACACACCCGTGTCCATCGTATACCCCCATCTCCCAAACTACACACCCATGTCCATCATACACCCCCATCTCCCAAACTACACACCCGTGTCCATCACACACCCCCATCTCCCAAACTACACACCCCATGTCCATCACACACCCTCATGTCCCAAACTACACACCCGTGTCCATCACACACCCTCATCTCCCAAACTACACACCCTGTATCCATCACACACCTCCATCTCCCAAACTACACACCCCATGTCCATCACACACCCACATCTCCCAAACTACACACCCGTGTCCATCACACACCCTCATCTCCCAAACTACACACCCCATATCCATCACACACCTCCATCTCCCAAACCACACACCCCGTGTCAATCACACACGCCCATCTTCCAAACTACACACCCCGTGTCCATCACACACCCCCATCTCCCAAACTACACACCCCGTGTCCATCACACACCCCCATCTCCCAAATTACACACCCCATGTCCATCACACACCCCATCTCCCAAACTACACACCCCGTGTCCATCACACACCCGCATCTCCCAAACTACACAGCCCGTGTCCATCACACACCCCATCTCCCAAATTACACACCCCATGTCCATCACACACCCCCATCTCCCAAATTACACACCCCGTGTCCATCACACACCCCCATCTCCCAACCTACATACCCCGTGTCCATCGTACACCCCCATCTCCCAAACTACACATCCCGTGTCTATCACACACCCCATCTCCCAACCTACACACCCGTGTCCATCACACACCCCCATCTCCCAAACTACACACCCGTGTCCATCATACACCCCCATCTCCCAAACTACACATCCGTGTCCATCATACACCCCCATCTCCCAAACTACACACCCGTGTCCATCTTACACCCCCAGCTCCCAAACTACACACCCATGTCCATCACACACCCCCAAGTCCCAAACTACACACCCGTGTCCATCATACACCCCCATCTCCCAAACTACACACCCCGTGTCCATCACACACCCCCATCTCCCAAACTACACACCCTGTGTCAATCACACACGCCCATCTTCCAAACTACACACCCGTGTCCATCACACACCCCCATCTCCCAAACTACACACCCCGTGTCTATCACCCACCCCATCTCCCAACCTACCCACCCGTGTCCATCACACACCCCCATCTCCCAAACTACACACCCGTGTCCATCATACACCCCCATCTCCCAAACTACACACCCGTGTCCATCTTACACCCCCATCTCCCAAACTACACACCCGTGTGCATCACACACCCCCATCTCCCAAACTACACACCGTGTCCATCTTACACCCCCATCTCCCAAACTACACACCCGTGTCCATCACACACCCCCATGTCCCAAACTACACACCCGTGTCCATCACACACCCCCATCTCCCAAACTACACACCCGTGTCCATCATACATCCCCATCTCCCAAACTACACACCCGTGTCCATCATACACCCCCATCTCCCAAACTACACACCCGTGTTCATCTTACACCCCCATCTCCCAAACTACACACCCGTGTCCATCACACACCCCCATCTCCCAAACTACACACCCGTGTCCATCATACACCCCCATCTCCCAAACTACACACCCCGTGTCCATCACACACCCCCATCTCCCAAACTACACACCCGTGTCCATCATACACCCCCATCTCCCAAACTACACAGCCCATTTCCATCACACACCTCCTGCCCCTTCATGGGCTTTACACCTCAGAACCCAAGCAAAATGAAAAGCAAGTCATACAAGTGTGCTTGTGCCTGTGACTGTGCGTGTGAGTGTGCATATGTGTGTCTATGTATGAGGGTGCATTAGTATGTGTGTGCATGTGTGTGTGTACTTGGATGCATCAGTGTGTGTTTATGTGTGCGAGTATGAGTGTGTGTGTGCGAGTATGAGTGTGTATGTGTGGGTCTATTAGTTTGTGTATGTGAGTGTGTGGGTGTGTACATTAGTGTGGGTTTGTGTGTGTGGCTATGTGTGGGTGCATTAGTGTGTGTGTGTGTGTGTATGTGTGTGTGCTTGAGTGTGTGTGTGTGTGTGTGCGTGCATGTGTGCGTGTGTGTGTGTGTGTGTGTGTGTGTGTGTGTATACGTGTGTACTTGCTTGTGTCATGAGTAATTGAGTAAAGAGGGGATTGTGGGAATGACTTGGCCTAAATTTTGTGCCTGCAGGCAGATTGTGAAATTAGGTTGATAACGGCTCCTATTGGGAAGTCAGTCTACGTGTGTTGATAATTGAAACTTTATCACTCATTTGTGATATAAAAGCAAAGTCATTCTGAAGGATTGTCCTCGACTCTGATAGACACCTCTTCTGCTAATTCCTGCTGTACAGTATTTGCAGAATGACTCAGTCTCCTTGAGCACACATTTAATGTTGAAATTTCTCCGTAATGCTGGAATATTGTGTGGGAATGTTTAGACAGCATGTCACTGTTAATCATGACTGCCAACTGTACCCACAGATAGTGGGTGAGTCCAGAACACATTCTGGGTAACTCTGAAAGAGACCATTTTACTAATGTTTTGTCTCCCCTCAGTGGCTACTGAACTCAACAGGGACAGTGATCTCCCTGTGCTAAATCAACACAAATTCACTTGACAAGTTCAAGGCATGCCTGGAAATAGCATGAGCTCCAATGCAGTCAGAGACAATATCTGCCAACGTGAAGATGTACTCACCAAGGCCTCTACTTCCTCAGGAGGAAAAGGAAATTTGGCCTGTTGACCCTGACTAATTTTTTTTATCAATGGACCGCAGAAAGCATTCTGTTTGGATGCATAAGGCTTGGGATGGTCACTGTACTGCTTGTGACCCCCTCCCAAAAAAAACTGCAGAGAGCTGTGAACACATGTCAGCACATCAAGGAAACCAGCCACCCCTCCATGAACTCTATACATTTCACTGCCTCATTAAAACCGCCAGTATAACCAAAGACCCCACCCATCCTGGACATTCTCTCTTTTCCCCTCTCCCAACGGACAGAAGACAGAAAAGCCTGAAAGCACCACCATCAGGGTCAAGGACAACTTGAATCCCACTGTTATTAGACTCCTAAACAGACCCCTTGTATGATAAGATGTACTCTTGACCAATCAGTAGTCTTGTAACAATGGGACAGAAGCTGTCTTTCAGCCTGGTGGTACATGCTCACAGCCCTGTGGTTTGATTTTCCTAGTGAAAGATACCATCAACCATAGGTTGTTGTTATTACTTTCTTGTATCAATAACACTAGTAATGCTAGCCCAGGCATAGGCTGGGACTGGCATACTCTGCACAGTGGCTGGGTCCAGAGAGGCCTAGCATAACTGGACTTTAGAGCAGACAGGGAATTAGAGACTTTTAACCAATCAGGATCCTAGCAGCAACCCTTGCCAACATTCCAGAGACCTGACGGAACCTCACCAACCCTAAATTATTTCCCATTCAATATTCCCTCTCCCGGCTGTTCTGGGATCATAGGAGTTCCATGGAGATTGACTCTGCTTGAATTCCACATGTGACTGCATGAGTGAATGTGGGAACAGATGTGTTTTGGTGCCATCTGGCAGGCCGGTAGTGTAGAGTTGGACTGGCCGGCCCCCACCCCTGAGCCACTGCCTCGTCCTCATTCAGTTACAGGTATCCATATTCAAGTACTTGGTGTCCTCTGAACAGAACTACCAAAGGCCCCATGGGAAACGTGGATCAGAGCAGATCACCTGTGCAGCCAGTACCATTTTCATCCTGTGAGTCTTACTAACAAGACCAGCATTTTTGCCCATGGCTAATTGTCCTTAAGAGGTGGTAAGACACTTCATTAAACCTTCAGTCCTTCTGGTGAAGATTTTCCACTAAGTTGTTAGGGAGAGAGTCTCAGGACTTAGATCCAGTGATGATGAAGAATGGAAGACTTATTTCCAGCTGGAATGTGGCAATAAATCTTCAGTCCTTCATCTGAGTAGCCTGGACGGGAAACTTCAGTACACTTTGCAGACAATGCTGGTGGTGGAGGGAGTAAGGATGAGGGTGGAGAGTGAGGCATTCATCAGAGGATGCCCTGCCCCTTTAACCACTGTCTGTAGCCTTCAGGTATAATTCCTCACCAATTTCGATGTGCCATGCTGCCAGTTGATAATCTGACCAAGCTGGTAACAGAAGGAAATGAGGAGGACCTGATGTCAGTATTTAAATATAGTAGGTCCTTCAGCTTACGATGTTGTGCCAAACTAATTATACTGATAATTAAATGCCTTAACTGGTAATTAAATCCTTTCTGCCTACACAAAATCAATATCCCTCCATTCTCTGCATTTTCATGTGCTATCTAACAGTCTCTTAAACACCGCTATCTTATTTACTTTCACCCCCCACCCCTGGCAGTGCATTGCAGACACCCACAAATCTGTGTGTAAAAATCTTGCCTACACATCGCCTTTGAACTTATCCCTCCCACCTAAAATGTATGGCCTCTGGTATTCGCCATTTCAACCCTGGGAGAAAGGTACCGGCTGTCTACCCTAACCATGCCTCTCATAATCTTATAAACTTGTATCAGCTCTCCCCTCAGCCTCTGACATTTCAGAGAAAACAAACCAAGCTTGTTCAACTTCTCCAATCCAATCCAGACAGAGTCTTATTAACCCTCTGCTCTCTCTCCAAAGCTTCTCCACATCCTTCCTGGACTCATTGTCCACAGGACAGGAACAAGCGTAACCCCACTGAGTGTGGGTTCATCCACAAGTTCTTTGGAAACAGTAATGCTCTGATCATTGCTGGGTGAAACCCCTCCATCAGCTCTTCAGAATCTCCACTGTACCTAACAGTGTGATAACAGGTTGATCTTCAAGCACTGTGATATTTCAGCATGGTTATCTCATGGATAGACAGGATAAAGTTACCAAAAATCAAAGGTCTGAGGAAAAGGAGGTCAACAAAATTGGTTGGTTATGAATGGAATAGAGGGTTTATTTATTTATTTTTTAAATTTAGAGATGGAACACAGTATCAAGCTCTTCAGCCCAACAAGCCCGCACGACTTGGTTATACCCATGTGACCAATTAACCTACTAATATGTACATCTTTGGACTGTGGGAGGAAACCAGAGCACCTGGAGGTAACCCGCATGGTCACGAGAAGAACGTGTAAGCTCCTCACGGACAGTGGTGGAACAGAACCAGGTTTGCTAGCGCTGAAATAGCATTACCCTAACCGCTATGCTACCATGCTGTACTTGATACCCTATATTTTCTTACATGGGTATAATTTAATAGTAGGTCGGAGATCCATTAAATTGTACTGACACAAATGTCATGGACAAGACAGCATCTTTCCAGTGCTCACCTTCCTGGGCTGGAGCTGGAGGCTGAAACTGGAACCTTTACTCTGTGGCTAAGGTTGGGTCGTAGGTGGGTGGCACAAATGTACAGTGGAAGCTGGTAGAGTTCAGCTTTACAGAACAGTCTTTAAGCTACAAAGTCATTGTGGTCAGGAGGCTCATTAGGAGATTGTGCTCTGAGCCAGGTCATTGTGTCACCCATTACATTAAGCTATTAGAATCTCTAGCTCAAGTTAATGTTACCATTACAGAGTAAAGGATACTATGCATCATGCATTGACTCCCCCAGGTTTTTCACAGCCAGTCCCTGTCTGTTATAAGTGGATTAGTGAACATAATCATGACAGCAGCTGGGGTGTTGTACCCTTGATGTCCGTGGTCTTCAGTGTTATCAGGGCTCCGTGATGCCATGCTCGAACAAGTGTTGCCTTGTAGTCAGGGTCAGTCACTCCCAGCTCACCTCTGGAGGTTCATGCTTGGGACACAGTTAGACCAAACTTGAGCTGAGGTCTAGAGATGAGTTACCCTGACTGGTGAAGGTGACAAGGTCTGCGGGCCGATTCCCAAAGCTCTTCCAACTCAGGCTTCAACTTGCTTCTGGCCAAGCAGCACCTGAGCCCAAATGTCAAATTTGTCCTAACGAAGAGTCTCGGCCTAAAACATCGGCAGTCCATTTTCCGCCATAGATGCTGCCTGAGTCATTGAGTTCCTCCAGTGTTTTGTGTGCTTCACAAAACCCAAAAGACAGCGTCAGCGGGAACAAAGGCGATTCTCTGTCCTTACATACGCAGGTCTGTGAGGCAATTTGTTCTGCGACTGTGCCCTGTGTATAGTATACATATGAATTCAACCACATTCCAGTGCACAGACTGCAGGCCAGTATGAACAGCGTCATTGTATTCTGTTGTATGTTATGTTGGCATGACAACAAACTGATGTAACAAGTGCAAACAGCTCATAAACCCAACCTGGTGATTATGACTCGCAGAGAGAGTTGGGATGTCGGACAAGTGCTGTGTGTGATTCACTGGGACATGACTGCAGTGGACAGGTTGCTTTGGGTTTCCAGCAACTGAAGAATATTGCGTGTTTATAGGTTGTAATCCAGGTGCCCACTCTTTCATTGCCTTGGTTGGCCAACTCCTGGATGAGGAGGTTGTTTTTTATCAGCAATGACTAAAACAATTAGATCAATGTACTTTGGAATTTAGAAGAATGAAGGGGGAATATTTTAAAAAAACAGCAGATCACAAAGGGCATGACAGGATAGGTGAAGGGTTTCAACCTGAACGGTCAACCGTTTATTTCCCTCTATAGATGCTGCCAAAACTGAGTTCTTCTAGGATTTTGAGTGTGTTAAAATAGTGATGTTTTCTCTTGAGGGAGAAACTTGAACAAAGGGAAATTTAAAGCTGAGGTGTGTAGGAACTCCTTGCAGAGGCCAGAAATTCCCCATGCCAGGATTCTGAGGTGGCTTAGTTACCAGGGGGATTTAGAGGGGAAGTGGATAAATGCCGGGGAAAGATCAGGGAATGGAGAGCTCTGGCGAACTGGCACAGAAAGGAAGTGTAGGTTTGTGGCGGATCACCTGGTGGGGTAGGCTAGAGGGGCAACAGATAAACCCAGCCAGCTCTATCATGGCTACTAACCTTTCCACCACCAAGGACGTGATGCCTCAAAAAAGCAGCATCCATCATTAAGGAACCCTCACCACCCAGGGCATGCCCTCTTCTCGTCACTACCATCAGGGAGGAGGCAGAGGAGCCTGCAGAAATACACTCAATGTTTTAGCAACAGCTTTTTCCCCTCTGCATTCAGATTTATGATCGGACAATGAACTCTTGAACACTACCTCGCTATTTTTCCTCTCTTTTTACACTACTTAATCTTTTATATACTTATTACTTTTGGTAATTTATAGTATATTTCATGAATTGTACTGTATTGCTACCGTGAAAAACAAATTTCCCGACTTATGTCAGTGATGATAAACCTGATTTTTCACACAGAGAGTTGTGGATCTGTGGAATGCTCTGCCTCAGAAGGCAGTGGAGGCCAATTCTCTGGATTCTTTCAAAAAAGAGTTAGATAGAGCTCTTAAAGATAGTGGAGTCAAGGGATATGGGGAGAAGGCAGGAAAAGGGTACTGATTGTGGATGATCAGCCATGATCACAGTGAATGGCGGTGCTGGCTCAAAGGGCTGAATGGCCTACTCCTGCACCTATTGTCTATTGTCTATTGATTCTGAAGATGGTGGAGGAACTCAGGGGGGGACGCGGGGGAGTCAGGCAGCATCTGTGGTCGGATATGGTCAGGGTAGCACCACACACGTAATAGGTTGGATAACTTGCTCACGTCTCTGGAGCGGGGATGTGAATTCTCGGTCTGCAGACTCAGAGACAGCCAGCGCAGAGAGGCATGCGAGCGGAAGACCTTATACACAGGAGCGCTGATGGATCAACTAGCTCCAGTCCAAACTCAGATACTGAGCAGGAACCCAGGACATGCCAGGAAATCCCCATCTCTCCTATGACCTATTCTTGCAGCAATCTTCATATACTCTTATTGTACATAATTTACTCTGAGTGGGACTTCAAGGTAATTGGCCCCATCTCTTGAACAGCAAGAACATCAATACATTCAGCATTGAGGAAGGTATTGTGTGTTAGAGACTTGAGGCAGGGGCCTCTGATATTCATTTGGGGTGCTGTGGGAAGGAACATGGGCATGAACATGCACTGGGGCTCTGTAAGAGCAGGGGGCCTCCATTCATTCATTTAGGCTCTGAAATAACAGCAACATCCTTGGTTCAGTAGCCCCTCTAAAGAAGTAAATACTCCAAGGACAGTCATCCAACAACCTGTGTCACTGAACCCTATGGAGAGAGGGCACAGTATGGGGTTAGAGCTTCCAAAGGGAGAGGGAAGGAGGGACAGGGTTGAGGGAGGAGATTCAGGAACCTGAGGTTTGTCAGTTGAGGACTCAGACACCAGGAGTGCAGTGAAGTGAGTGCAAGGAAGACTCATCCCCATCCAACAACCTGTGATGTACTTGGCTGTAGGGAAAAGAAATTCACCCTTCACTTTAATCTCCTAAGTGAACTACAGGTTCCTCAGTCATCGAGTGGGATCATTGGACTTTTAACATCCAGTCTTCTAATGGAACTTTCCGTTGCAGGATGTTTGCTGCTCTTCTTAAAACTTCTCCAGAACGTCAAGGAAGGCACTCAATTCTGCTCTCAACCCAATGATAACAACAGCTAAAATCCTCCTCAGCATTGAGTGCCATGTCCAGAAGAGAGATCTCACACCTTGAAACTTGAAGTCATGGTGTGAACACAGGGTGGAAGGAGCCATGGACAATTAGTCCACATTCTGGCGGGGAGTATTGTGGAGCTAATTGATTTTGGCACCAACCTCTTACGGCAGACCTAGCATTGAGCTGTGGAGATATTTGGGAACAATAACTCATCTCCTGCCCCTCCTAAACATGCATGGCATTTCTCAAGTTACTTACTGACAAAACCTCAAAATATTATTTTCTGAATGAAGCCATCTTTCAGGTGACCCAGTGCAGCAGCACATTCTCTGTGGGAAGCCCGAGCAACGGGGTGTTCACAAAACCTTATTTCGACAGGATGCGTCTACATTCTCTCTTCCCCTGCACCCAGTACTTTCACTCTTCCAGGGAGAGAGAAATGCTGTCAACAAAACGCAAATGGCAATTTCACTGTTTAACCATCTGCTCTCCTGAGGCACAGCTTGGGTTAATCCTCGCTGAAGTTCAACTCCGATATTCCATTCCGCACACGTCCATGATATTGTATGGAAGAGATGGGAATTTCCTGGGCTTCTGAGCTTGGATGGCATCTCGTTGACCCATCAACACCTCCTGTGTAAAATATCCTCTCTGAGGCACTTTTGCCTCTGAGTTTGAAGATTGTGGGTTCACCTCCCCACTGTAGAGACCTGAGCAAGTTGTCTGGTGCACATGCTTTCACAACTGAGAGGGTGCTACACTATCTGAAGTGTTACTTTCTTGGATGAAATGGTAATCTGAGTCCCCACTGCCATGAAAGTTTCCTTGGCTCTTTATGAAAATAGTAGACAAGTTGTTTGCAATGTGCTGGCCAATATTTATCCCTCACCAGAGGAAATTACACAGGAGTAATCATAGAGCTATTCATAGGATCTTACTCTATGTAATTCAGCTGTGATATATTTTTCATTACAGCACTTAAACAGTAAGAGCTACCCATTCCAATTTTACTTTCCGTTCCCGTTCTGACGTGTGTGTTCATGGCCTGCTCTACTCAGGTAGGAGGATTAGCATCTCATATTCTGTCTGGGTAGCCAAAACCTGATGGTATGAACATTGATTTCTTTAACTTCCAGTAATCTCTCTTCTCTCTCTCTCTCTCTACCCCCCCCCCCCGCCCCCATTTCTTTCTTCAGGCTACCTGTCTCCCATTCTCTTCACCTCCTCTGCACATCACCTCCCTCCGGTTCCCCTTTTCTTTTCCTTTCTTTTGTGGTCCACTGTCCCCTCAGCCGATTCCTCCTCCTTCAGCTCTTTACCTCTTCCACCGTTCACCTCACTACACCCCCCTCCCCACCCACCCACTTCCTCCCCACCTGGTTTCACCTGCCAACTTGTACTTCCTCCCCCCACCCACCTTCTTATTCTGACTTCTGTTCCCTTCTTTTCATAAGACCATAAGATACAGGAGCAGAAGTAGGCCATTCGGCCCATCAAGTCTACTCTGCCATTCAATCATGGCTGATCCAATTCTTCCAGTCATCCCCACTCCCCTGCCTTCACCCCATGCCCTTTGATTCCCTGGCTAATCAAGAACTTATCTAGCTCTGCTTTAAATGCACCCAATGATTTGGCCTCCACAGCCACTCATAGCAACAAATTTCACAGATTTACCACCCTCTGGCTACAGTAATTTCTCCGCATTTCTGTTCTAAATGGATGTCCTTCCATCCTGAATTCATGCCCACTCGTCCTAGACTCCCCTACCATGGGAAATAACTTTGCCATATCTAATCTGTTCAGGCCTTTTAACATTTGGAATGTTTCTATGAGACCCCCTCTCATTCTCCTGAACTCCAGGGAATACAGCCCAAGAGCTGCCAGATGTTCCTCATATGGTAACCCTTTCATTCCTGGAATCATTCTTGTGAATCTTCTCTGAACCCTCTCCAATGCTGACGAAGGACCTCAGCCCAAAAGGTAGACTGTTTATTCCTCTCCATTGATGCTACCTGACTTACTGAGTTCCTCTAGCATTTTGTGTGTGTTACTTAAACAATAATTTCATTTAGTGTACCCATACATTCTTGGTTAAGTAAAGAAGCATGCCTCATTTCACTAGTGTGGCAAAAATCCAGTCTCCTAAACAGGAGGAGATCTCTTTAGCCCATTCAGAGTGTGCTAGGGCTGGATCCATTCCCTGATGCCCTCTCCTCACTTCCTCTTAGTACTTCCTACTGTCCACAGCTGACAGTTTTGGTTGTGAAAGCCACAGTTAAATGGGTGACTGGGGCTCAGATCTGGAGGGAGGTGTGACGCAGAGTCGGGGCATGGGGTCATATTGAACCAGGAGAATTGAGCACCATTGCGGCAGGGTGACACAATAGGAAATCTGTGGCACCTATCACCATGAAGAGGAAATGTACTCAATTTGACTTTCAGAACCAGTACAGCAAACAGCAAACAATGCAAAGATCATTTAAGAGAAACAAGATGATAAATAATTGTATAATGAGATTGACAACAGCACATTAGTGACACATAAATGCTTACACCTCTGATGCTTATCTTTCATTTTTACGTG
The DNA here is from genome assembly GCF_963921235.1 of Mobula hypostoma. NCBI lineage: Eukaryota > Metazoa > Chordata > Chondrichthyes > Myliobatiformes > Myliobatidae > Mobula > Mobula hypostoma. Next base: position 4,050,313 of record NC_086120.1, read on the forward strand.
GGTGCTATCAGTAAGGCCAATGTTCCTTCTTGTTTCTTCAGTGGTTCACAGTGGTACAAAACTACATGCTGAGAGCTTCAGGTACCTAGGTGTAAATATAAGACCATATGACATAGGTGCAGAATTAGGCCACTCAGCCCATTCGATCATGGCCAACTTATTTTCACGCTCAACTCCATTTTCCTGCCTTGTAATATCTCACACCCCTGCTGATCAAGAACCTACTTACTTTAAATAAATCCACTTTAAATAAATGACTTGACCTTCACTGCCATCTGTGGCAATGAATTTCACAAATTCACCACCTTCTGGCTAAAGAAATTCCGCCTCATCTCTGTCTGTCTATTCTGAGGCTATGCCCTCTGGTCTTAAACTCTACTATAACTGCTGCAATACAGTGACACTCTGACTGACCATGCGTGCAGGCTGGAAGGTGACTCTCACGCCAACTGAGTGTCCGTTAGTCTTGCGAGACCATGGATCTGTGCCTGGAAAGTCTTCACTCTCCAGGACGCAGGCCTGGGCCAGGTTGTATGGAAGACCAGCAGTTGCCCCTGCTGCAAGTCTCCCCTCTCCATGCCACCGATGTTGTCCAAGGGAAGGGCATTAGGACCCATACAGCTTGGCACCAGTGTCGTCGCAGAGCACTGTGTGATTAAGTGCCTTGCTCAAGGACACAACACGTTCCCTCGGCTGGCCTTCAGATCGTTAATCAAATGCCTTAACCATTTGGCCACGTGCCCACACACCAACTGAGCAAGCACTTTGGAAACCTCAAGGGGGATGTCTCCTAGGCTGGCATATCACAACACAACAAATATGTTTTAACAAAACAATTTTCTAAATAATGGCTATGGTGTATAAAACTAGAACCAAGGGGGCAGCATGATAGCGGAGCTGTTAGTGTGATGCTATTGCAGCTCAGGACGTTGGAGTTCAGAGTTCAATTCCAACATCTTCTGTAAGCAAGTTTGTACATTCCTTCCCGTGTGCATATGGGTTCCCTCCAACAGTCCAAAGACACAGCGGTTAGTAGGTTAATTGGTCATTATAAATTGTCCTGTGGTTAGGCTAGGGTTAAATCAGTAGGGCGCATGGCTCACTGTGCTGGAAGGGCCTGTTCCGTTCTGGATCTTCAAATAAAATAAAACATAGAACAGTGCAGCACAGTATAGGCCCTTCAGCCCATCCTGTTGTTCCTATCTACATACGTACATCAATCTATACAGCCCATAACCCTGCATTTTGTTTCTTCCATTTGCCTCCCTAAGAGTCTCTTAAATGTCCCGACTGTATCAGCCTCTACCACCACTTCCAGCAGTGTGTTCCAGTATGTTCCAGGTTCCACACATCCAAATATCCAAGAAGATAGGTGATGAAAAAGTTGCTATTTTTGCTCCATCCAGGAGCCTGAGATCTGAACAGTGAATTCTATAAAGTCACGAGGGGTCTTGATCAGATAAAATTAAGGAAGTGATTCCATGTGAGGAGAATTCTCATTAACAACGATAGTCACATCTAAAACATAAAGGGAACTTTCTTTACCAAGTGTGCAATTAGAATGTGGAACCCACTGTGATAGCCGAGCAAGACAGATGTATCTGAGGGCAAAGTGATAGTGTATTCTGATATAGTTGGAAGATGTAGGGTGGAAAGAGGTGTCTGTGGAGCTCAGAAGTGTTGGATTAACTGGTTTATGGCCTGGCTCCATAAATTTTTGTAATTCTATGTCATTTGTGATGTTGCAGGTAGACATGATTGAAAAAGCCCTTTGGCATGCTGGCCTTCTTGCCTTCATCAGGGCACAGAGTACAGGAGCAGGGATGTTACCTTGCAGTTTTACAAGGCATTGGTGAGTCTACTTTTGGAATATTGTGTTTAATTCTGATCACCCCGCTGCAAGAAAGTTGCAATTAAGCTGGAAAGTGCTGAGGAAATTTACAAGGATGTTGCTGGAATCTGAAGGGCTGAGTTATGGAGAGTTCAGCAAGTTGAAACTTTATTCTTTGCACCATACGAAATGAGGGATGATCTTTTAGAAGTATATAAAACCACTAAGGCATTGATAGAGTGAATGCATAGTCTTTATACCAACCAGGATGGGAAATCCAGATGTAGAGGGCATAGGTTTAATGTGAGAGGGAGAAGATTTAATAGTAACCCAAGGAACAATCTTTTGACCAGGGGCTGGTCAGTATATGGAATATGTAGCCAGAGGAATCATTTGAGCCAGGTACATTAAAAAATTTCAACACCCAATTGGACAAGTACAAGGATAGGAACGGTTTAAATGCCTATAGGCCAAATATGTCCAACTTAGATGGGAATCTTGGTTGTCCTGGATCAGTTGGACTGAAGGGCCTATTTCTATGCTGTGTGACTCAATGACTCTATAACTATTTGTGACTCTAGTCCTGCGCTAACATTCTTGATCTTGATTCATTCTTGATTGTCATGGTCCGGTCCGTGAAGTCCGCGTTCTGGTTCACGGTCTGGTCCGTGGGCTCTGGACTCTGGGTCTTCCGGCTGTCCCTTGTTTCAGTTGGGCTTAATCATAGGCACCTGATGCACATCTTGGGGCTGGGAATATAAGTGGCCCTGGGTTTTCATGTAGGTGCTGGTTTATCTCGTCAGTATCCTGTCCTCGTCTCCGTGGGGTAAGTCAGGCTGTCTTTGCTGTTAGGCAGAACATAGAACATAGAATAGTACAGCACAGTACAGGCCCTTCAGCCCACAATATTGTGCCGACCCTCAAGCCCTGCCTCCCATATAAGCCCCCACCTTAAATTCCTCCATATACCTGTCTAGTAGTCTCTTAAACTTCACGAGTGTATCTGCCTCCACCACTGACTCAGGCAGTGAATTCCACGCACCAACCACCCTCTGAGTAAAAAACATTCCTCTAATATCCCCCTTGAACTTCCCACCCCTTACCTTAAAGCCATGTCCTCTTGTATTGAGCGGTGGTGCCCTGGGGAAGAGGCTCTGGCTATCCACTCTATCTATTCCTCTTATTATCTTGTACACCTCTATCATGTCTCCTCTCATCCTCCTTCTCTCCAAAGAGTAAAGCCCTAGCTCCCTTAATCTCTGATCATAATGCATACTCTCTAAACCAGGCAGCATCCTGGTAAATCTCCTCTGTACCCTTTCCAATGTTTCCACATCCTTCCTATAGTGAGGTGACCAGAACTGGACACAGTACTCCAAGTGTGGCCTAGCCAGAGTTTTACAGAGCTGCATCATTACATCGCGACTCTTAAACTCTATCCCTCGATTTATGAAAGCTAACACCCCATAAGCTTTCTTAACTACCCTATCCACCTGTGAGGCAACTTTCAGGGATCTGTGGACATGTAGCCCCAGATCCCTCTGCTCCTCCACACTACCAAGTATCCTGCCATTTACTTTGTACTCTGCCTTGGAGATTGTCCTTCCAAAGAGTACCACCTCACACTTCTCTGGGTTGAACTCCATCTGCCACTTCTCAGCCCATTTCTGCATCATATCAATGTCTCTCTGCAATCTTTGACAATCCTCTACACTATCTACAACACCACCAACCTTTGTGTCGTCTGCAAACTTGCCAACCCACCCTTCTAATCCACATCCAGATCGTTAATAAAAATCATGAAAAGTAGAGGTCCCAGAACAGATCCTTGTGGGACACCACTAGTCACAATCCTCCAATCTGAATCTACTCCCTCCACCACAACCCTCTGCCTTCAGCAGGCAAGCCAATTCTGAATCCACCTGGCCAATCTTCCCTGGATTCCATGCCTTCTGACTTTCTGAATAAGCCTACCGTGTGGAACCTTGTCAAATGCCTTACTAAAATCCATATAGATCACATCCCCTGCACTATCCTCATCTGTATGCCTGGTCACCTCCTCAAAGAACTCTATCAGGCTTGTTAGACACGATCTGCCCTTCACAAAGCCATGCTGACTGTCCCTGATCAGACCATGATTCTCTAAATGCCCATAGATCCTATCTCTAAGAATTTTTTCCAACAGCTTTCCCACCACAGACGTAAGGCTCACTGGTCTATAATTACCCGGACTACCCCTACGACCTTTTTTGAACAAAGGGACAACATTCGCCTCCCTCCAATCCTCCAGTACCATTCCGTGGACAACGAGGACATAAAGATCCTAGCCAGAGGCTCAGCAATCTCATCCCTCTCCTCGTGGAGCAGCCTGGGGAATATTCCGTCAGGCCCCGGGGACTTATCCGCCCTAATGTATTTTAACAACTCCAGCATCTCCTCTCCCTTAATATCAACATGCTCCAGAACATCAACCTCACTCATATTGTCCTCACCATCATCAAGTTCCCTCTCATTGGTGAATACCGAAGAGAAGTATTTATTGAGGACCTCGCTGACTTCCACAGCCTCCAGGCACATCTTCCCACCTTTATCTCTAATTGGTCCTACCTTCATTCCTGTCACCCTTTTGTTCTTCACATAATTGAAGAATGCCTTGGGGTTTTCCTTTACCCTACTCGCCAAGGCCTTCTCATGCCCCCTTCTTGCTCTTCTCAGCCCTTTCTTAAGCTCCTTTCTTGCTTCCCTATATTCCTCAATAGACCCATCTGATCCTTGCTTCCTAAACCTCACGTATGCTGCCTTCTTCCACCTGACTAGATTTTCCACCTCACTTGTCACCCATGGTTCCTTCACCCTACCATTCTTTATCTTCCTTACCGGGACAAATTTATCCCTAACATCCTGCAAGAGATCTCTAAACATCAACCACATGTCCATAGTACATTTCCCGGCAAAAACATCATCCCAATTCACACCTGCAAGTTCTAGCCTTATCGCCTCATAATTTGCCCTTGCCCAATTAAAAATTACCCTGCGTTTGGATCTGTCCCTTCCTGTCCTTGCCTCCATTGGGTAAGCCAGGCTGTCTTTGCCATTATCCTGAGGCTGGACTGTTCCCTTCCCTTTCTGCCTGAAGCCTTGCCTGCAACCTTTACCTGAAGCAACGCTCACAACACGCTGGAGGAACTCAGCAGGTTGGGCAGCATCCGTGGAAATGATCAGTCAACATTTCGGGCCGGAACCGTTCGTCAGGACTGAAGAGGGAAGGGGCAGAGGCCCTATAAAGAAGGTGGGGGAGGGTGGGAAGGAGAAGGCCGGTAGGTTCCAGGTGAAAAACCAGTAAGGGGAAAGATCAAGGGGTGGGAGAGGGGAGGCAGGGAGGGGATAGGCAGGAAAGGTGAAGAAGGAATAGGGGAAAACACAATGGATAGTAGAGTGAGCTGGAACCATGAGGGAGGTGATAGGCAGCTGGGGGAGGGGGCAGAGTGAAATAAGGATAGGGGAAGGGAGGGGGAGGGAATTACCGGAAGTTGGAGAATTCTATGTTCATACCAAGAGACTGGAGACTACCTAGACGGTATATGAGGTGTTGCTCCTCCAACCTGAGTTTAGCCTCATCATGGCAGTAGAGGAGGCCACATATGGACATATCCAAATGGGAATGGGAAGCAGAGTTGAAGTGGGTGGCTACTGGGAGATCCTGTCTGTTGTGGCGGACGGAGCGGAGGTGCAAGACGAAGCGGTCCCCCAATCTGCGTCGGGTTTCACTGATGTAGAGGAGGCCACACCGGGAGCACCGGATGCAATAGATGACCCCAACAGACTCACAAGTGAAGTGTTGCCTCACCTGGAAGGACTGTTTGGGGCCCTGAATGGTGGCAAGACAGGAGGTGTAGGGACAGGTGTAGCACTTACGCTTACAGGGATAAGTGCCGGGTGGGAGATCTGTGGGGAGGGACGTGCGGACCAGGGAGTCGCGGAGGGACTGATCCCTGCGGAAAGCGGAGAGGGGTAGAGTGGGAAAGATGTGCTTAGAGGTGGGGTCCGGTTAAAGGTAGCGGAAGTTGTGGAGGATAATGTGCTGGATCCGGAGGCTGGTGGGGTGGTAGGTGAGGACAAGGGGAACTCTGTCCCTGTTGTGGTGGCGGGAGGATGGGGTGAGGGCCGAAGTGCGGGAAATGGAGGAGATGTGAATGAGGGCTGCAGTGATGATGGCAGAAGGGAAACCATGATCCTTAAAGAAGGAGGACATTTGAGATGTCCTGGAACGGAAAGCCTCATCCTTGGAGCAGATGCGGCGGAGACGGAGGAACTGGGAATAGGGAATAGCATTTTTGTATGTGGCAGGGTGGGAAGAGGTATAGTTGAAGTGGTTATGAGAGTCAGTGGGCTTGTAGAAGATGTCAGTGGACAGTCTGTCTCCAGAGATGGAGACCGAGAGATCGAGAAAGGGGAGAGAAGTGTCCGAGATAGACCAAGTGAATTTGAGGGCTGGGTGGAAGTTGGAAGTAAAGTTGATGAAATTGATGAGTTCAGCACGGGTGCAGGAAGCAGCACCAACGTAGTCGTCAATGTATCGAAGGAGAAGTTGGGGAGCAGTACCAGAATAGGTTTGCAGCACAGACTGTTCCACATAACCAACGAAGAGGGAGGCATAGCTGGGGCCCATGTGAGTGCCCATAGCTACACCCTTGGTCTGAAGAAAGTGGGAAGAGCCAAAAGTGAAGTTAAGTGTGAGTACCAGTTCCGCCAACCGGAGGAGGGTAGTAGTGGTGGGGAACTGGTGAGGTCCATTGTCCAGAAAGTAGCGGAGGGCTTTGAGGCCTTCTTGATGGGGAATGGAGGTGTATAAGGATTGGACATCCATAGTGAAAATGAAGCGGCTGGGACCGGGGAACTGGAAGTTATTGAAGAGGTGGAGGGCATGGGATGTATCCCGGATGTAGGTGGTAAGGGACTGAACTATGGGTGACAAAATGGAGTCCAGGAAGGCAGATACAAGTTCGGTGGGGCAGGAGCAGGCAGAAACTATGGGTCTATCGGGACAGTCAGGCTTGTGGATCTTGGGGAGGAGGTAAAACCGAGCGGTACAGGGTGTGGGAATTATGAGATTAGCGGCTGAGGATGGACGGTCTCCGGAGTTGATAAGGGCAGTGAGGGTACGGGAGACAATGGTTTGATGTTTTTTGGTGGAGTCCTGTTCCAGGGGTATGTAAGAGGAGGTGTCAGAGCTGTCGTTTGGCCTCAGTGAGGTAGAGGTCCATCTGCCAGACTACTACAGCACCACCTTTGTCAGTTTGATGGTGAGGTTGGGATTAGTGCGGAGATAGTGGAGGGCAGTGCGTTCAGAGGGAGTGAGGTTGGAACAGGAGAGAGGAGTGGTGAAGTTGAGACGGTTGATGTCTCGGCAACAGTTGGAGATGAAGAGATTGAGTGCAGGTAGAGGCCCGGGAGGGTTGTCCAGGAGGAGGAGGGTTGAAGACAGGAGAAGGGGTCATCAGTAGTGGGAGGGGAATCCTTGCCAAAGAAGTAGGCTCGGTGATGTAGGCGATGGAAGAAGAGTTCAGCGTCATGGTGGGCACAGAACTCACTGAGGTGTGGACGGAGGGGGACAAAAGTGAGGCCCTTGCTAAGGACAGAACGTTCTGCCTCAGAGAGGGGAAGGTCAGAGGGGATGGTGAAGACACGGCAAGGGTTGGGACTGGGGTCGGAGGAGGGTGAAGAGTGGGAGGTCTCAAGAGGGAGAGAGGGGTTTGGGATATTCAGGGAGAGTGTGGTTAGGGGTGGATGAGGGATCAGAGGAATGGAGGGGTGAAGAGGGGTAGAGGGAAGGTTGGGAGTCACGGGGAGGAAAGAGGGTAGTGGGGGAATCAGACGGGCGGTAGGACCCAGCAGCAGTAAGAGGGGTCCCGGTCTGGAGAGGGTCAGGACCTCGGTCCGAGCTGGATCCGGAGCTGGGGGTGGCGGAGCCTGTAGCCTGCAGGGCCCCAGAACTGAGGTCGGAGTCGGAGGCGAGTGAGTCTATGACCCGACGGGGGCTGGTGACCACGTCCGAGAGGCAGTGGTTCCAGTCGGGGTCAGAGTCAGAGGCGGATGGGTATTCGGCCTGCCGAAGGCCTGAGAAGTCGAGGTCCGAGGGGTTGGGGTCTGGGCTGGAGCCAGTTGTCATCGTGGGCTCCAGGCGGGTGAGTTTGTGGTCCTTCTGCCTGAAGCGTCTGCCTGCAACCTCGCCTGTATCACTGTCAGGTTCTACTGCCAGAGCAAGACCAGAGCCTTGCTGTGTCTAGATAAAGAACTGTCTATCGTTGTTTGGAATTGTCTCTGTGTTCACACCTTCCCTAGGTAGGTCCAGCCGTTTGCCGCTACCTTGTGTTGAGAACTGTCTCTCTGTGTTCTGTGTATGAGTCCTGGCCCTACGTCCTGTTCCCAAGGAGTGGTTCTGGCTCTGTGTTCCATGTCCCTGTCTCCCAAGACCATGTCATGTCTTCGCCTAGTTCCAGAGTCGGAGCCGGAGTCAAGACCCAGATTCTGGGTCCTTGTCCAGTCTCTGGCTCAGAGTCCAAGCCCAGGCTCCTAGTTCCCAGTTCCTTGTCCTGGTCCCACTTGCCTAGCCAATGTCCTAGCCCAAGTCCGTGTTCTTGTCCCAGCTCTCTAGTCAAGTCCTGTTCCTAGTACTTCAGTGTCTGTGTCTTGCATTTGGGTCCACTCTCAGCACCCCCCCCCCCCACCATATGACACTGATGGTCTTTGCAATAACTCAGAAGTCCCTTGGTCCTTCCAAAGAGTAACAGGAGCTGGGTGGTAAGTGATGGCCATGTCAGTATCACCCAGCTTTTGGGATACACATGATGTAGGAGCTGGGTGGTAAGTGATGGCCATGTCAGTATCACCCAGCTTTTGGGATACACATGATGTAGGAGTTATGGCGTGTACTTGCAGATGGCACCACACCCTGATGCCCTCTGTACATCTGGTGAGTTGATCTCAGAGTAACGGAAAAGGACAAGCCAGGGAAGTACTGAGGCCAGGCTGTGGGTGAGGGTGATTAAGCCGACTGTGGAAGGTAGAGTAAACGAGACGGTGAGGGAATGGACAGATGGTAGAAGTTGAAACACTGTAGGAAAAGGGAGAGGTAGAAGAGGAATTGTTCCATTTATGAACACCAAGCGCACAGCATGAAGGAGCACTTACACAGTGACATGGCCTGGAAACATTCACGACATTTCATTCAATCCTTCCGTCAAAACTGAGGAATTAAAGCAGGAATGATAACAAAGCTTTGAAGGTGAGAATGCTGACAGGGAATTCAAAAAGGAACCATCTATTAGAGTTATACTGTACAGGCTTAACAATAGTCTGGAGCACTGTACCTTATGGTTACAAAGCATCCAAACAACCTGGAGTCTCTTTAGACTGAGGATGAGCACTGAATTCCGGGCTGGGTGGGGGTATAATGATTGGTACATTTGCCTCATCTGCTTTCATTTGGGTGGACTCACACCAAACACTGGGGCCAAAGCACAAAGTGCTGGGCAGATGCATCCTGACGTACAGCACAGAAACCAGCAGAGCCATTCAAGGCATAGAGGAATTTCAGGAGTGCAAAGGATTGTGGGGGATAAGTATCACCATCATTGACCACGTGTAGGAGCTGGTGTTGTGCAGGAGGGAGAATTTTTAAAGTATGACCTCAGCATTCACAATGATGAGATCATCAGTCCCTATCACTGATTTCTTCCAGTCCAGCCTGCATGGTGATTCTCCTCTGCAATCTCTCCAGCTCAATCACATCCTTCCTATAGTGTGGTAATTAGAACTGTACACAATACTTCAATTGTGGTTTAAATGCTGTTTTGTAAAGTTGCAACGTAATGTCCCAACTTTTATATTCTGTTCCCTAGCCTATGGCGACAAGCATGTCAAATGCTGCCTTCAGCGACCACTTTCAGAGAAGCTCTCTGGACTGCCTGCCAATGAACAATCCCTATGGCCCTACCATTTACTGTTTGTGATCAAACATCTGGATTGAGAATTGAACTCACACCCTCTAATGCAGGAGCCAGAGCACAGCAACACTTGAATTATAAAGCTCGTCAAATCGTTGAACAACTGCTCTGCCAGCTTGCTATTGTGCTCCAGATCTCACAGCAGCTGTGTGCTGAGCTGGGAAACAAAGCAAAGTGCCAGCCCTGACCTTGTTGCTTCCTTACTGGTTGGGACAAAGTGTTCCTCTCTAAGTGAGAAGTTCTTTGATGTGGTGTCTCTGAACTTGCAATCTCCGGATTGCTCACTTCCTACTTGAGTGTAACCTCACTGAAACAAAGTTTGGGTTTAGGTTTTGTGCTAATATTGTGCTTTCAAGGAGTACAGCCAAAGAATTGTCACACTTAAGCTGGCAGGTCAAACCCAAACCATCACTGATCATATGGCGTTATGTGTAAAGTCAAATTGTATTGGTCAGGGTAAATAAACAGGGGGAGGAATTCATTTTTTGGCAGGCTAGATGCAGGAAATTTTTTTCCCTGATTGGGGAGTTTAAGACTGGGAACATAGTTTCAGAATTCACATTGGACAAGTTTATGTAACTTCAGTTACTCTAGACCTGTTGTCCTACACCATTTTATGGATCTAGTAAACAAAATTTTTGTTTAACTTCTCTGCAATTTCGTTATGCACTAATGACATTTCTCTCAGCTCGGTCTATAGAGGATATAGAATAATTTCAGTGAGGGACTGTCAAGGAAAGCCAGGCGCTGTCAGCCATCTCCTCTTGGCTGACTGGCAGATCGTGTAGCAGTGGGAGAAGCATGACTTTTGTCCACCTGAGAGAGGACTGTGCTTTGGTAATCCATGGATTCACAGCCAACCTCTCGGTGATCCAGGTAGTCCATTGACCAGATCAGGTCGGTCCCAGTGCCTGCTCTTGCCCCGCTCCATATTCCCAGGCAATGGACAGTGCAAAGTGTTCCTGAGCACTACGGTCTGCTAACTGAGCAGGTGGCACACTGTTTTCAGAAGATGTCTTCTCTAACCCTCCCTTCCAGGGTTTTCCAAGTCGTGTAGAAAATTGACTAGGTTTCGAGCAGCAAAAGTAGCTTAGACTGAGGAGCTTGAAAACCCATACAATCAGACGCCAAAAGAGTTTCTTCCCCCTTGCTTTCAGACACTGGAACCACTCACCTCCTGCAGATACCCTTCCCAGTAATGCCGCTGCATGCTTGAACCCTTTCTTGAGTGAACCACCTTCTTGGCCCTGATGGAAGGTCTCAGCCTGAAAAGTTGCTTGTTTATACCTCTCCATAGACGTTGCCTGACCCGCTGAGCTCCTCCAGCATTTTGTGTGCTTTGAACCGATAATTCTACCTTTTCCGTTATTGTCACTTTAGCTTTTTTTGGCACTACTGCCTTCACACCATTTTTCCACTGTTATGTATTATTTATTGAGATTCAGCATGGAGTAGCCCTTTCTGGCCCTTTGAGCCACACCACCCAGCAATCCCCCAATCTAATCCTAGCCTAATCACGGGACAGTTTATAACGACCAATTAATCTGCTAACCAGTACTTAGACTGTGGGAGGAAACCTGAGTACCCGGAGGAAACCCACATGGTCACGGGGAGAACGTACAAACTCCTTGCAAGCAGCAACAGGAATTGAATCCGGGTCACCAGAGCTGTGCTAACCACTTACGCTACTGTGCCACCGTTATTGCCATGTACGCTGTTTGCTCTGTGACCTTCACATAAGCAAGGAGTTTCATTGCACCCTGGCATACAGTATATGCCAACCACTAATGTGAATCTGAATCTAAATTTCAATGAAAGCAGTTTGAGATAAAGAGCAACAGACTCTCCCGAGCTCACTTGCACACAGAAGTCCTTCAGGGCTCCTTCACATATACCTGTGCTGCACTCTAAAGGTGTCAGGTCAAGCTTGGCGAAGGTGTTCACCCTGTTGGCTGCACTTCTGGAGCTAGCCTCTGTGGAAGATGGGGTGAGAGTGGCCTGACCCAGCAAACTAACTTGCAGCAACATAAGAGGCAAATAACATCAGATACACAACAGTCACGGGAAAAGATAAATTAAACATAAATTATGCACAATTTTTACAAGAAAGAACAGAACTAGGACAAGAAAAGAAAATGAGAAAATCTGCAGATGCTGGAAATCTAATCTTGGTAGGGTGGCGGGAGGATGAGTTAACAAAAGGAACCCCATCCCCTTCTCTCAATTCCTCCATCTCTACTGCCTCTGCTCTCAGGATGAGGCTTTTCATTTCAGAGCGAAGGAGATGTCCTTCTTTATCAAAGAAAGGGGCTTCACTTCCTTCACCATCAACACTGCCCTTAACTGCATCTCTTCCATTTCACACATGTCTGCTCTTACTCTACTCCCACCACCCAACCAGGGATTGAGTTCCTCTTGTCCTCACCTACCACCCCACCAGCCTTCGTGTCCAGCACATAATTCTCTGGAACTTCCGCCAGCTCCAACGGGATCCCACCACTGAGCACACCTTCCCCACTCCTCCACCCCTACTTTTTGCTTTGTGGAGGGATCACACCCTATGTGACTCCTTTGTCCATTTGTCCCTCTCCCTCCTGGCATTTTTCCTTGCAAGTGGAACAAATGCTACACCAGCTCCTACACCTTCTCCCTCATCAAGGCACCAAAAAGTCCTTCTAGGTGAGGTGACACTTCACCTGTAAGTGTGTTGGGGTCAAATACTGTGTTCAGTGCTCCCGGTGTGGCCTGTATACTGGTGAGACCCGACGTAGATTGGGAGACCGCTTCACCGAGCACCTACACTCCGTCTGCCAGAAGAAGCAGGATTTCCCAATGGCCACTGTTTTCAATTCCACTTCTCATTCCCATTCCAATATGTCTATCCACAGCCTCCTCTCCTGCAACAATGAGGCCACACTCAGGTTGGAGAAACAACAACTTATATTTTGTCTGGGTAGCCTCCAACCTGATGGCGTGAACATCGATTTCTCGAACTTCGGGTAATGACCCCCCCACCCCCGCTCTTCACCATTCCTGATCCTCTTTTTTTTTCTCTCTCTCACCTTGTCTCCTTGCCTGCTCATTGCCCCGTCTGGTGCTCTCCTCCTTTTCCTTCTTATTGTGTTCTGTTCTCTCCTATTGGACTCTCCCCTCCAGCCTTTTATCTCTTTCACCAGTCAACTTCCCAGCTCTTTACTTCATCCCTCCCCCCTCCCCCTCATCCCGGTTTTACCTAGCACCTTGTGTTTCTCTCTCCTCTTCCCCCACCTTTAAAATCTACTCCTCATCTTTTTTCTCCAGTCCTGCCAAAGGGACTCTGCCCGTAATGTCGACTGTACTCTTTTCCACAGATTAGACTTGATTATGAGGACACTCAGTCCTCGTTTATTTTCATTTAGAAATGCATGAATTAAAAAATGATAGAATGTTCCTCCAGAATGATATCACAAGAAAACACAGGACAAACCAAGACTAAAACTGACAAAAACACATAATTAAAACGTATAGTTACAACAGTGCAAAACAATATCGTAATTTGATTAAGAGCAGACCATGGACATAGTAAAAAAAAGTCTCAAGTCCTGATAGCCCCATCATCTCACGCAGATGGTAGATGGAAGAAACTCTCCCTGCTATGAACCTTCAAGCGCTGCAAACTTGCTGATGCAGCACCATTGGAAGCACCTGACCACAGTCGACTCTGAATCCGTCCGAAAACTTCGAGCCTCCGACCAGCCCTCCGACACAGCCTCTCCGAGCACCATCCTCTGCCGAGCACTTCAACCCTGCCCCGGCCGCCGAGCAACAAGCAAAGCCGAGGACTCGGGGCCTCCCCCTCTGGAGATTCTGGATCACACAGTAGCAGTGGCAGCGAACCAGGCATTTCAGAAGTTTCACAGATGTTCCTCCGAGCTCTCACGTCTGTCTCCATCAAATCAGGATTGTGCACGGCACCCTACTTGACAGATAACAGATACCATTCACCGGAGTGGCCGCTGCGAGCTGTGTCGCGCCGCCATCTTCTCCTCCCGCCTCCTGCTGAGTTCCTCCATTTTGTGTGTGTTGCAAGAAAAGAAGCAATCCATTGTAGTTCAAAGTGGTAATAGTGTTACTATACTGCAGTGGGGGTTGGGGCTGTGTAAATTGGTTCAGAAGTGAATTGTTGAAGGGAAGTAGTTTTTCTTGAACCTGGGGGTGTGTGACGCCTGTACACCCTGTCTGATGGTAGTTGTGAGAAGATGGTCATGATACAGTTAGACAGGACATTTTCAAAAGTACATCTGTAGAAATTTGTCTGATGGTTAGCCAAGCCTCCTTAACCTCACAAGGAAGAAAAGACACTGACACGCATTCCATGTGCTGGAGCCAGGACAGATCATCCAATATATTCACGGCCAGGAATTTAAAGCTGCTGGATCTCTCCACTGCTGATTCACAAATGTAGACTGGCAAATGTTTCTTTATTTACTTTTCTTATTGATTTAGAGATACAGTGTGGAATAAATCTTTCCAGCTGTTCCAGCCGCACTGCTAGCAACCCACCAATTTAACCCTAGCCTAATCACGAGATAATTTATGTTGACCAATTAACCTATGAACTGGGCCATCTTTGGCCTCTGAGAGGAAACCAGAGCACTCAGAAGAAACCGTACATTCCATGGGAAGGACGTACAAACTCCCTACAGAGAACACCAGGATTGAACTCCGAGCTTCCGTGACCCAAGCTGGAATAATGTTGCACTAACGGCTACGGTACCATGATGTCCTCCTGAATTCAACGATCAGCTCTTTAGTTTTATAAGACCATAAGACATAGGTGCAGATTTAAGCCATTTGGCCCATCGAGTCTACTCCACCGATCCATCATGGCTGATTTATTATCCCTCTCAACCCCATTCTCACGGCCGCATAGCACAGGCAGAATTTTACTAATATTGAGGTTGTTGTTGGGGCACATTTAACCATGTGTCTTGTCTTGTTCCTCTACGCCCTCTCATCAGCACTTGTGTCTGAACTTTGAACGCATTGCTCTCTGTTGATGGAATCAAACTCTTTCATGATACTTGGTGATCTATGACTTCAGTATATCTACCCTATCATCTCTTCCCATTTTCCCCTCACCTTCTTTCTCTTGTTACCTCTTTCTTCATCCATCACTCTCCCTGCAAAGCTGACACACATCCCGTCATGCCCTGGTCATTATTTTCCTTCTCCTATGCAGAAATAATTAAAAGTTCCCACAAGGGGATGGGCCCTTAGGTATAATTAGATGATGCATGTGTTTACTGCCCACGTGAGCAAATGAGTCCAATCACACCAATCCACTCTGTTTTAAAAACCTCTTCTGCTTCACCATTGATCCAATTTAATCTGGAATGTTGACTTAGCTTCTGTCTCAAACATTAAACCTGGAAACTCCTTTCTTCTAAATTGTTTGCCTTAATCTGGCAAATTATTCTGTGCTCTAAACCGTAAATTCCTTGCTGAAGGTGCTGTCTTCAGCCTCTCCATTGTTCCTCGTCTTGCACATGCTTCTCCCTCTCTCTGCCTCCTCTCTCCTGTCTAAATATCTGCTTCCCTTTGGGTGGACCTGTCCTCAACGTCTTCACTTGATCTGTAAAGCTGACTTATAACTAGCAGTGTCAATCAGTATCAATATCGCAATGGAATAAAGGGAATTGCAAAGGCATGAGAGAGGAACTTGCCCAGATAGATGCTGAAGAGGAGATTGGCGGGGATGATGGCAGAGCAGAGATGGCTGAAGTTTCTAGGAGTAGTTCATAAGGTGCAGGATGGATGTGTCCCACAGAAGAAGTAGTTCTCGAATGGCAGGGCTAGGCAACCATGGCTGGCAAGGGAAGTTAAAGACTGCATAAAAGCCAAAGGAAGGGTATATAAGGTAGCAAAAATGAGTGGGAAGTTGGCTGATTGGGAAGCTTTAAAATCTAATAAAGTAAAGTAAAGGCATCCGTTAGTCTTGCAAGACCATGGATCTGCGCCTGGAAAGTCTTCACTCTCCAGGGTGCAGGCCTGGGCAAGGTTGTATGGAAGACCAGCAGTTGCCCATGCTGCAAGTCTCTCCTCTCTACGACACCAATGTTGTCCAAGGGAAGGGCATTAGGACCGATACAGCTTGGCACCAGTGTCAAATCTAATAGAAGGCAACTAAAAAACCTATAAGAAGGGAAAAGATGAAATATGAGGGCAAACTAACCAATAATATAAAACAGGATACTAAAATTTTTTCAGTTATATAAGGAGTAAAAGGGAGGTGAGAGTTGATATTGGACCACTGAAAAATGATGCTGGTGAGGTAGTAATGGGTGACAAAAAAAATGGCAGATGAACTTAAGGAGTACTCCGCACCTGTCTTCACTATGGAAGACACTGGCAGTGTACCAGAGGTCCATAAATGATAAGGAGCAAGAGTGAGTGTCATTGCTAGTACAAAGGGAAAAAAATTTCTAGGCAAGCTGAAAGATCTTAAGGTGGATAAGTCACCTGGACCAGATGGACTACATCCCTGAGTCCTGAGAGAGGTTGCTGAAGAGATAATGGATGCATCAGTCATGATTTTTGAACAATCACTTGATCCTGGCATGGTCCCGGAGGACTGGAAGTCAACGTCAGTGTAGTGTCTGTAAGGGAAATCTTGCCTGACAAATCTGTTAAGAGTTCTTTGAGAAGTAGCAAGCAGAGTGGACAAAGCAGAGGCAGTTGATGCCATTTACTTGGGTATTCAGAAGACATTTGATAAGGTGCCACACATGAGGCTGCTTAACAAGATAAAATCCTATAGTGTTGCACGAAAGATACTGTCATAGATAGAGGAATGGCTGACAGGCAGGAGGCAGTGAGAGGAAATAAAAGGGGCCTTTTTTGTTTGGCTGCCAGTGACTAGTGGTGTTCCTTAGGGGTCAGTATTGGGACTGCTACTTTTCACATTGTTTGTCAATGATTTAGATAATGGAATTGATGGCTTTGAGGCAAAGTTTGTAGATGATATGAAGATAGGTGGAGGGGTAGGTGTGTTGAGGAAGCAATGCAATTGCAGCAGGATTTAGACAAATTGGATGAATAGGCAAAAAAGTGGCAGGATTGAATACAGTGATGGGAAATGTATGATAATTCATTTTTGGTAAAGGGAACAATAATGCACACTATTATCTAAATGGGGAGAAAATTTAAACATCACAGGTCAAAAGGACTTGGGAGTCCTTGTGCGAGACTCCCAGAAGATTAATTTACAGGTTGAGTCTGTGGTGAAGAAGGCAAATGCAATGGTGGCATTATTTTGAGTGGGCTGAAAGATGGCAGATGGAGTTTAATGCTGATAAATGTGAGGTACTACATTTTGGTAGGACTAATCAAAATAGGACATACATGGTAAATGGTAGGGCATTGAAGAATGCAGTAGAACAGAGGGATCTAGGAATAATAGTGCATAGTTCCTTGAAGGTGAAATCTCATGTGGATAGGGTGGTGAAGAAAGCTTTTGGTCAGCTGACCTTTATAAATCAGAGCATTGAGTATAGGAGTTGGGATGTAATGTTGAAATTGTACAAGGCATTGGTAAGGCCAAATTTGGAGTATTGTGTACAGTTCTGGTCACCGAATTATAGGAAAGATATCAACAAAATTGAGAGAGTACAGAGAAGATTTACTGGAATATTGCCTGGGTTTCATCTCCTAAGTTACAGAGAAAGGTTGAACAAGTTGGGTCTTTATTCTTTGGAGTGTAGAAGGTTGAGGGGGGACTTGATAGAGGTATTTAAAATTATGAGGGGGATAGATAGAGTTGACATGGATAGGCTTTTTCCATGGAGAGTGGAGGAGATTCAAACAAGAGACACGAGTTGAGAGTTAAAGGGCAAAAGTTCAGGGGTAACATGGGGGGGGAAACTTCTTTACTCAGAGAGTGGTAGCTGTGTGGAATGAGCTTCCAGCAGAAGTGGTTGAAGCAGGTTCGATGTTGTCATTTAAAGTTAAATTGGATAGCTATATGGACAGGAAAGGAATGGAGGTTTATGGGCTGAGTGCAGGTCGGTGGGACTAGGTGAGAGTAAGAGTTCAGCACGAACTAGAAGGGCCGAGATGGCCCATTTCCATGCTGTAATTGTTATATGGTTATTATATGTTTATAAAAGCAAGGAGATAATGCTGAGACTTTATAGAGACTTTATGAGACTAGTCAGGCTGCACTTTGGAGTATTGTCAACAGTTTTGGGCCCCACATCTGTGAAAGGATATGTTGTCATTGGAGAGAGTCCAGAGGAGGTTCACAAGGATGATTCCTGGAATGAAGGGGTTAACATGTGAGGAGTGTTTGGCAGCTTTGGGCCTGTATTCACTGGAATTTAGAAGAATGTGGGGGGATCCCATTGAAACCTACCGAATGTTGAAAGGACTAGATAGGGTGGATGTGGAGAGGATGTTTCCTATGGTGGGGTAACCAAAACTAGAGGGCACAGGCTCAAAATTGAGGGCAACCTTTTAGAACAAAGGTCAGGAGGAAATTTTTTTAGATATAGTATTGAACCTGTGGAATGCTCTGCCACAGGCTGCAGCGGAGGGCAAGTTCATGGGTATATTTAAGGCAGATGTTGATAGTTTCCTGATTGGTCAGGGCATCAAAGAATATGGTGAGAAGGGAGGTGTATGGGGATTCTGGGATCAGCCATGATGGAATGGCGGAGCAGACTCAATGGGCTGAATGGCCTGATTCTGCTCCTATATCTTATGGTCTTATCCATATGTACATTTCTCTCAATATAATTGCTTGGCCTTTGCCTCCGCTGATAGCTTTGTTCATGTCTTAATATCTTCAAATACTTGTTTTGTATCTGCTCAGAACCTGAAACACATCAGAGCGACCCGTCAGTGAATTTGTCAGGGGAAGTAGTTCCTGAATAAGTCTGGCAAGTTCTGAAAAGTTCATGAACTGTGAACATTTCCTCACTATTCCTCTTTTGCACTACTTATATATTTCATTCTTTTATTGTAACCTGTAGTAATTTTTTATGTTGTGCGTTGTACTGGTGCCACAAAATTACACATTTCATGACATATACAACTCCAACCTGGTACCAGCTTCCCCCATATCCTACAACTTGAGAGAATAGGTTTTATTTCTCTGAATCTGTGAGAATGTTTCGACCCACAGACATTGCCTGACCTGTAGAGTGTTTCCAATCTTTAAATGGTTCAATCCAGGTTATTTTCTCTGTGTGGGCTTTTTAACATGAGAGGAAATTAGCTGGTTCAGTGCCAGAAAGAGATGTCGGCACAGCTGTCAGGGCCTTAGGAGCACATCAGTTGCTTATAATCGTATAACTTTATTCCACCCCATTGAACATTGGTCATCGGTCATGGAGATACAGAACCGTAGCGGGCTCCACGCTGCCCAATTACACCCAGTTGAACAAACTCCTACAGACAGTGGTGGAATTGAACCTGGGTTACTGGCATTGTACGGTGTTACACTAACTGTTATGCTACCGTACCACCCTATATCGGTCTTGAACTCGTCAGCAGTCAGTCAAGAGTCTGGTATCAGTCAGGACCCTGGAAAGGGCCAAGCGACATTATGAATCAATCTCACCGTGTTTGGTTTTCCCAGCTCTCACCCTTCAGCTCCCTAGTACAATCTCAGGAAAGCAGTATTATTCCCCAAACCTAACTCTCTCAGAAGTTCTAACTTCCTGAACACAGTTCGAGTATCAGAAGAGTCCTTAGCACAAGGGGAGTTTGGAACCTATCAGCCTGTGTGGATATTCCAAAGGATTCTCATTTGAAGAGACTGGCAATTGATGCCGCTACTCCCTGGGTTACAATCACTGATCCAGTAATGTCAATCCTTCTTGTGATTCCTGGGATTAGATTTGGGTTGCCAGGGATTAAGGCTAGAGATGTCTCTTTCTCATGGTGTTGTTTTGTGACCAGTTTGCACAACATCCAGATCTTTTATTAACATTTCCCACATTGTAAAATAGTGATCACAACCACGAAACAGAGAGTTCTTTTTAACCATTTAATTCACTCTCCTTCCATCATTCATCTTTATGACCATTAGCAAAACTCTTTATTTTTATCCCTTCTTCCTGATCACCTCTCTCCTTCCCTAAAGAGCCTGGAGTGGACCCTCAGAGAGCACACACAGTCAGGACAGGGTCAGGGTTTACTCTGGTTATTCATCAGCCTTCCCTGCCCTGTTTCAGCTTGCAATACCACACCCCTCCCGACCCTTCTGTTCAACAACATTCAAACTCTTCTGTTTATTTTACCAGCCCCATCAACATCCCCACTTCACCCCACTACACATTATCCTTTGTCTTCTGTCTGCTCCTCCTTCTTCTTCTGCACCTTGCAAATTATTTCATCGCCAGCTTTGTTCTGATGAAGATTATAGATCTGTGACATCAGCTCTGGTCCCTTTTCATAGATTCTGAGTATTTCCAGAAAGGGTTTTTTCATTCCCAAAGCCCTCTTCAGAAAGTTTTGATGAAACTTAAAAGCCCTTTGAAAAGACAAGAGGCCAGTTGGATTAAATAGCACTGAAGCTTTAGGTGTTTAGAAAATCCTTAAGGACTCTCTCGGTGTCAGCAGGAGACAGCAGTGTAGGTTAAGATAGTTTATTTATGAGAGGTGGTGGAATCAGATACAATTATATGCTTAAGGCACATTTAGACAGGCAATGAAATAGGCAAAGCATAGAAAGATATGGACCTAATGCCTGCAAATAGGCAAAAAAGGTTGGCATTGATATAGCTGGACCTGGAGATTTTATGATCAAGAAGGTTCTGTGGAAGTCAAGAGTGAGGCATAAAACTCGTAAGTATTTTAGTAAGTATTTTTAATAAAGAAATAATAGCAATCAACTCACCCCACTGTAAGGAAGGGAGAAGGTGAAGCCAAAGAATGAAGGCTATAGGGAAAAAGAGACTATGAACAAGGAAGCTGTGGTTGTCTGTTTGTTAAGTACTTTATCTTCTTCTCTCATCAATCAGTAAAATGTAGTTTATCTGTGCAATCAACATATTATTGAGGTAAAAGTGGAGCCTGCTGGAAAGACGCAACAGGCAGCATCCAAAGTGAGACAAGGAGAGTTAAAGGGTTGAAGAATCTTGCCCTTTTCTTGTTCAGATGAACTATCTTCAAAGAAATGACAGGTTAATTCTGTTATTCCCTCCTAAACTATTTTACATGTTTACCATGTTTTCTGATTTTATTTCAGGTATTCTGAAGTTTTCAGGGAATATTTGACAGAAGCTTAAGACTAGTCCTGCTGAATCCATTGTCTGGTCAGTCTTTGGGTTTGAAGTGTGCTTACTTTCTTAAACTGATATGTTTATTTTCTAATACTTATTGAAAACACAGTCAAAAGGCTAATAAAGGATGTGATTTATCATAGACAACCAGTGAGCTCAAGAACCATGAAACTAGGCCAGGAGAACAACAAGCCTGCATTTCACTAGACCCATTCTGAGTTCATTCCCAAGGTCAGGGTCAATTCTCTTCGTACTGTTCAGCAGCACATCCCCCTTTACAGATACAGGAGGACCACGTTTCCAGCCTCAATATCACAAGGGACTGAAGGCCAAGCTTTCATAGAAACATAGAAACATAGAAAATAGGTGCAGGAGTAGGCCATTCGGCCCTTCGAGCCTGCACCGCCATTTATTATGATCATGGCTGATCATCCAACTCAGAACCCAGCCTTCCCTCCATACCCCCTGACCCCTGTAGCCACAAGGGCCATATCTAACTTCCTTTTAAACATAGCTAATGAACTGGCCTCAACAGTTTGCTGTGGCAGAGAATTCCACAGATTCACCACTCTCTGTGTGAAGAAGTTTTTCCTAACCTCGGTCCTAAAAGGCTTCCCCTCTATCCTCAAACTGTGACCCCTCATTCTAGACCTCCCCAACATCGGGAACAATCTTCCCGCATCTAGCCTGTCCAATCCCTTTAGGATCTTATACGTTTCAATCAGATCCCCCCTCAATCTTCTAAATTCCAACGAGTACAAGCCCAGTTCATCCAGTCTTTCTTCATATGAAAGACCTGCCATCCCAGGAATCAATCTGGTGAACCTTCTTTGTACTCCCTCTATGGCAAAGATGTCTTTCCTCAGATTAGGGGACCAAAACTGCACACAATACTCCAGGTGTGGTCTCACCAAGGCCTTGTACAACTGCAGTAGTACCTCCCTGCTCCTGTACTCGAATCCTCTCGCTATAAATGCCAGCATACCGTTCGCCTTTTTCACCGCCTGCTGTACCTGCATGCCCACTTTCAATGACTGGTGTATAATGACACCCAGGTCTCGTTGCACCTCCCCTTTTCCTAATCGGCCACCATTCAGATAATAATCTGTTTTCCTATTTTTGCCACCAAAGTGGATAACTTCACATTTATCCACATTAAATTGCATCTGCCATGAGTTTGCCCACTCACCCAACCTATCCAAGTCACCCTGCATCCTCTTACCATCCTCCTCACAGCTAACACTGCCACCCAGCTTCGTGTCATCCGCAAACTTGGAGATGCTGCATTTAATTCCCTCATCCAAGTCATTAATATATATTGTAAACAACTGGGGTCCCAGCACTGAGCCTTGCGGTACCCCACTAGTCACCGCCTGCCATTCTGAAAAGGTCCCGTTTATTCCCACTCTTTGCTTCCTGTCTGCTAACCAATTCTCCACCCACACCAATACCTTACCCCCAATACCGTGTGCTTTAAGTTTGCACACTAATCTCCTGTGTGGGACCTTGTCAAAAGCCTTTTGAAAATCCAAATATACCACATCCACTGGTTCTCCCCTATCCACTCTACTAGTTACATCCTCAAAAAATTCTATGAGATTCGTCAGACATGATTTTCCTTTCACAAATCCATGCTGACTTTGTCCAATCATTTCACCGCTTTCCAAATGTGCTGTTATCACATCCTTGATAACTGACTCCAGCAGTTTCCCCACCACCGACGTTAGGCTAACCGGCCTATAATTCCCCGGTTTCTCTCTCCCTCCTTTTTTAAAAAGTGGGGTTACATTAGCCACCCTCCAATCCTCAGGAACTAGTCCAGAATCTAACGAGTTTTGAAAAATTATCACTAATGCATCCACTATTTCTTGGGCCACTTCCTTAAGCACTCTGGGATGCAGACCATCTGGCCCTGGGGATTTATCTGCCTTCAATCCCTTCAATTTACCTAACACCACTTCCCTACTAACATGTATTTCGCTCAGTTCCTCCATCTCACTGGACCCTCTGTCCCTTACTATTTCTGGAAGATTATTTATGTCCTCCTTAGTGAAGACAGAACCAAAGTTCCTTTTCCCTTGATCCAGTCTACCTCTCCCTTTTTATTTTCTGATAAACATTTCTCCTTGCGTTCACATTAACAGCGTGATGCGATTTCTTCTGCCATCACATTGTCATAATCCATTCCCAGAGATGACAGGGAGGATTGGAAGAGTCAGCTCGGGCTAACAGTGTGTGTTGTGCAGTTCCCTTCCTTCCGTTAGGTTCAGGCATTGCCTCTTGTTTCAATGGCTTGTTCTTGCCAAGTGAAAGCTAGTTTAGCTTAATGCCAGCCTCAGTGACCCAGGACCTGACCCTGGGGGTATCTCCCCTGGCATGTCTAATCATTATCTGGACTTTGCCTCAATAAAGGCACAGAGTAAATATTTCACTGGGAACTCACTGCTCTGGGTGGGTTTTCTTTCTGATATGAGAACCCACATCAGTACTTCCTCCATTCATAGGTTGGTCGGAGGGAGGTGTTGAGTTGGGAAGTTATGTTGCAGCTGTATCAAACTTTACTTAGGTGGCATTTGGAGTATTGTATGCAGTCCTGGTCACCACACTGCGGGAAGGATGTGGAAGCTTTGGAGAGGACACGGAAGAGGTTCACCAGGATGCTGCCTGGATTGGACGGTATACGGAGAGGCCGAGGAAACTTGTGTTATATTTTCTGCAGTGTCAGAGGCTGAGAGGAGACCTGATATATATATAATTATGAGAGCACAGATATGGTAAACAGAGCTTAAGTTCCTGATACTGAAGGTACAACTCCAGTTGGTGAAGAAGAAGCAGAAGATGCTGTCTGGATTAGAAGACAAGACCTATAAGGAGAAGTTGGACCAATTGAGTTGCTTTCTCTGGAGCAAGGAAGGTTGAAGGGAGACCTAATGGAGGTTTATAAAATAATGAGAAGCTTAGATTGAGTAGATAGTCATTCTCTTTCTCCCAAGGTTGCACTGGCCTACACTAGGGGGCATGGATTCAAGGTGAGAAGAGTAGATTCAAAGTAGATGCATAGGGCAAGATTTTACACAGAGCGATAGATGTGTGCAAAATGCTGCCGGGGGTGGTGATAGTGGAAGCAGAAATTCCAGAGGCTCCTCCATCTCCTCCATGTGCACATGACTATGCAGAGAATGAAAGGATATGGACCATGTGCAGACAGAAGTGGTGAGGTATCATTAGCTTAATTAGTTCAGCACCACACCATGGGACGAAGGGCCTGTTCCTGGACTGTACACTTCTACGTTTTATCTTTTTCATTTTTAAAAAAAATCTTGTTTTTCTAATCTTCCTACCAAATTGAAAAACATCACAATTGCCCACATTGTATCTCGCTTGTCACCTTCCTCCCCACTTAGAGTGTGAGGGCCCAGCAGGGTAGAATTGATAAGTTCATTTGGGCCCTGATCCACTGGAGTCGAGTCAAGTGAGACATCAGTGTGAGTGCCAGTAGTGGCCAGATTGTTGGTACATTGCCTATCAATAATAGGAAACAGGCTTCGGTAGCTGACTGGAAACTAGTCCACATCACCCATGGCCTGAACACAAAAACATAATGAAAGCTGTCAAGAGGGTCTACAAGTGGGACAATCTCATGGCTCACTTTGCCCGTGCAGCTGCAAATATAACATATTAGAGGCTGAGCAATGCACACAAAATATTGGAGAAAATCGGCAAGTCAGGCAGCATCTAAAGAGCTGAATAAACAGCTGATATGTCATGCCAAGATTTTTAATCAGGATGGCCTTCCATTCCAGTCCTGATAAAGGACCTCAGCCAGAAACATTGGCTGTTGATTCATTTCCATAGATACTGCCTGACCTGCTGAGTTCCTCCAGCATCTCGTGTGTGTTGCT
Organism: Mobula hypostoma; assembly: GCF_963921235.1. Lineage (NCBI taxonomy): Eukaryota > Metazoa > Chordata > Chondrichthyes > Myliobatiformes > Myliobatidae > Mobula > Mobula hypostoma. Next base: position 4,075,319 of record NC_086120.1, read on the forward strand.
CAAGACCGGGTGTGTTTTTGACTATCTGGTGACTATCCAGCACCCCTGGTATTGGAACCTGTGTGAGGGTGAGTTTGAATGATATTCAGTGATATCAATAGGATTGGACACTGTGTGAGGGTGAGTTTGGGTGATGTTTGATAACAATGGGATTGGATACTGTATGAGGTGAGTTTGAGTGATGTTTAATGATATCAATGGGATTGGACACTGTGTGAGGGTGAGTTTGAGTGATGTTCAGTGATATCAATGGGATTGGACACTGTGTGAGGGTGAGTTTGAGTGATGTTCACTGATATCAATGGGATGGGACACTGTGTGAGGGTGAGTTTGGGTGATGTTCAGTGATATCAATGGGATTGGTCACAGTGTGAGGGTGAGTTTGAGTGATGCTCGATATTAATGAATCCAGGCGTGAACTCCAGAAAGCCATTAAGGGCGCCAGGAGGCAATATCGAGCCAAGTTGGAAGCCCAGGCTAACCAGAGGGATGCCAGTAGACTATGGCAGGGTCTAAATGAGATCACTGGGCGCAAAGAAAAGGCTGGGAATATCAATAATTGTGGCGCTTCTCTTCCTGACGAACTTAACGTATTCTACACAAGATTCAAACAGAAGAGGAACGTCCCGCTCCCTCCGGATGAACCGGACCTGATGGCATCGAGATTCATCGTCACCAAGGAGGACATTACAAGGGTCTTCCTGAAGATAAATCCAAGGACGGCGACGGGCCCAGATGGCGTCCCAGGACGGGTTCTCCGGGCCTGTGCAAGCGAACTAGCTGGAGTGTTTGCTGACAACTTCAGCTGCTCCTTGCTTCAGTCTAAGATCCCCTCATGTTTTAAGAAGGCAACGATAATCCCAGTGCCGAAGAAGAGCAAAGTGGCATGCCTGAATGACTATCGACCTGTGGCTCTGACATCAATTGCTATGAAGTGCTTCAAGAGATTGGTTATGGCACACATCAACCACAGCCTACCGGTCAACCTCGACGCTTTATAATTCGCCTACCGGAGCAACAGGTCCACGGCAGATGCCAGCTCTCTGGCCCTACATTCCTCTTTAGAACACCTGGAAAATAAAGATGCATACGTAAAGCTCATTTTCATTGACTACAGCTCTGCCTTTAATACCATCATTCCAAATAAATTGATTCCTAAGCTCCGGAACCTGGGCCTTAGCACTCAGATCTGCAGCTGGATCTTCAACTTCCTCACAGACAGGACCCAGGCTGTAAAAATAGGGGACAAGCTCTCCTCTACAATCACTCTGAGCACCGGTGCCCTACAAGGCTGTGTACTCAGCCCCCTGCTGTACTCACTGTACACCCATGATTGTGTAGCCAAGTTTCCTTCAAACTCAATATATAAGTTTGCTTAAACGCAAACAACAGGAATTCTGCAGATGCTGGAAATTCAAGCAACACACATCAAAGTTGCTGGTGAATGCAGCAGGCCAAGCAGCATCTATAGGAAGAGGCGCAGTCGACGTTTCAGGCCGAGACCCTTCGTCAGGACTGACGAAGGGTCTCGGCCTGAAACGTCGACTGCGCCTCTTCCTATAGATGCTGCTTGGCCTGCTGCGTTCACCAGCAACTTTGATGTGTGTTGCATATAAGTTTGCTGATGACACAACAATTGTAGGCCGTATCTCGGGTAATGATGAGTTTGAGTACAGAGAGGAAATTAAGAACCTGGTGGCATGGTGCGAAGACAATAACCTATCCCTCAACGTCAGCAAGACGAAGGAATTGGTTGTTGACTTCAGAAGGAGTAGCAGACCGCACGACCCAATTTACATCAGTGGTGCGCAAGTGGAACAGGTCAAAAGTTTTAAGTTCCTCGGGGTCAATATCACAAATGACCTGACTTGGTCCAACCAAGCAGAGTTCACTGCCAAGAAGGCCCACCAGCATCTTTACTTCCTGAGAAAACAAAAGAAATTTGGCCTGTCCCCTAAAACCCTCACTAATTTTTATAGATGCGCCGTAGAAAGCATTCTTCTAGGGTGCATCACAACCTGGTATGGAAGTTGTCCTGTCCAAGACCGAAAGAAGCTGCAGAAGATTGTGAACACGGAGCAGTACATCACACAATTTAAATCTTCCGTCCTTGGACTCACTTTACACCGCACGCTGTCGGAGCAGTGCTGCCAGGATAATCAAGGACACAACCCACCCAGCCAACACACTTTTCATCCCTCTTCCCTCCGAGTGAAGGCTTAGGAGTTTGAAGACTCAAACGGCCAGATTTGGGAACAGCTTCTTTCCAACTGTGATAAGAATGCTGAACGGATCCTGACCCGGATCTGGGCCGTACCATCCAAACATCCGGACCTGCCTCTCCATTTTATTTGCACTACCTTACTTTCCATATTTCTATTTTATATTTATGATTTATAATTTAAATTTTTAATATTTAACATTTTTTACTATTTTTAATATTTATTATTTGTAATCCAGGGAGTGGGAAGCGCAGTAACAAATATCGCTGTAATGATTGTACGTTCTAGTAACAATTGTTTGGCAACAATAAAGTATAAAGTATAATGGGATTGGACACTGTGTGAGGGTGAGTTTGAATGATATTCAGTGATATCAATGGGATTGGACACTGTCAGGGTGAGTTTGAGTGATGTTCAGTGATATCAATGGGATTGGACACTGTGAGGGTGAGTTTGAGTGACGTCTGATATCAATGGGATTGGACACTGTGTGAGGGTGAGTTTGAATGATATTCAGTGATATCAATGGGATTGGACACTGTGAGGGTGAGTTTGAATGATGTTTGAAGTCACTGAGATTGGACATTGTGAGGGAGAGTTTGAATGATGTTTGAAATCACTGGGATTGGACACTGTGAGGGTGAGTTTGAGTGATGTTCAGTGATATCAATGGGATTGGACACTGTGAGGGTGAGTTTGACTGACGTCTGATATCAATGGGATTGGACACTGTGTGAGGGTGAGTTTGAATGATATTCAGTGATATCAACGGGATTGGACACTGTGAGGGTGAGTTTGAATGATGTTCAGTGATATCAATGGGATTGGACACTGTGAGGGTGAGTTTGAGTGATGTTTGATATCACTGGGATTGGACACTGTGAGGGTGAGTTTGAGTGATGTTCGATATCAATGGGGTTGGACACTGTGAGGGTGAGTTTGAGTGATGTTCAGTGATATCAATGGGATTGGACACTGTGAGGGTGAGTTTGAGTGATGTTCAGTGATATCAATGGGATTGGACACTGTGAGGGTGAGTTTGAGTGATGTTTGATATCACTGGGATTGGACACTGTGAGGGTGAGTTTGAGTGACGTCTGATATCACTGGGATTGGACACTGTGAGGGTGAGTTTGAGTGATGTTCGATATCAATGGGATTGGACACTGAGGGTGAGTTTGAGTGATGTTCAGTGATATCAATGGGATGGGACACTGTGAGGGTGAGTTTGAGTGATGTTCGATATCAATGGGATTGGACACTGTGAGGGTGAGTTTGAATGATGTTCAGTGATATCAATGGGATCGGACACTGAGGGTGAGTTTGAGTGATGTTTGATATCACTGGGACTGGATACTGAGGGTGAGTTTGAGTGATGTTCGATATCACTGGGATTGGACACTGTGTGAGGGTGAGTTTGAACGACGTTCAGTGATATCAACGGGATTGGACACTGTGAGGGTGAGTTTGAGTGATGTTCAGTGATATCAATGGGATTGGACACTGTGAGGGTGAGTTTGAGTGATGTTTGATATCAATGGGATTGGACACTGTGAGGGTGAGTTTGAGTGATGTTCAGTGATATCACTGGGACTGGACACTGTGAGGGTGAGTTTGAGTGACGTCTGATATCACTGGGATTGGACACTGTGAGGGTGAGTTTGAGTGATGTTCGATATCAATGGGATTGGACACTGAGGGTGAGTTTGAGTGATGTTCAGTGATATCAATGGGATGGGACACTGTGAGGGTGAGTTTGAGTGATGTTCGATATCAATGGGATTGGACACTGTGAGGGTGAGTTTGAGTGATGTTCGATATCAATGGGATTGGACACTGAGGGTGAGTTTGAGTGATGTTCAGTGATATCAATGGGATGGGACACTGTGAGGGTGAGTTTGAGTGATGTTCGATATCAATGGGATTGGACACTGTGAGGGTGAGTTTGAATGATGTTCAGTGATATCAATGGGATCGGACACTGAGGGTGAGTTTGAGTGATGTTTGATATCACTGGGACTGGATACTGAGGGTGAGTTTGAGTGATGTTCGATATCACTGGGATTGGACACTGTGTGAGGGTGAGTTTGAATGACGTTCAGTGATATCAACGGGATTGGACACTGTGAGGGTGAGTTTGAGTGATGTTCAGTGATATCAATGGGATTGGACACTGTGAGGGTGAGTTTGAGTGATGTTTGATATCAATGGGATTGGACACTGTGAGGGTGAGTTTGAGTGATGTTCAGTGATATCACTGGGACTGGACACTGTGAGGGTGAGTTTGAGTGATGTTTGATATCAATGGGATTGGACGCTGTGTGAGGGTGAGTTTTAGTGATATTCAGTGATATTAATGGTATTGGACACTGAGGATGAGTTTGAGTGACGTCTGATATCACTGGGATTGGATACTGTGAGGGTGAGTTTGAGTGATGTTTGATATCACTGGGACTGGACACTGAGGGTGAGTTTGAGTTATGTTCGATATCACTGGGATTGGACACTGTGTGAGGGTGAGTTTGAATGACGTTCAGTGATATCAACGGGATTGAACACTGTGAGGGTGAGTTTGAGTGATGTTCAGTGATATCAATGGGATGGGACACTGTGAGGGTGAGTTTGAATGATGTTCAGTGATATCAATGGGATCGGACACTGAGGGTGAGTTTGAGTGATGTTTGATATCACTGGGACTGGATACTGAGGGTGAGTTTGAGTGATGTTCGATATCAATGGGATTGGACACTGTGTGAGGGTGAGTTTGAATGACGTTCAGTGATATCAACGGGATTGGACACTGTGAGGGTGAGTTTGAGTGATGTTCAGTGATATCAATGGGATTGGACACTGTGAGGGTGAGTTTGAGTGATGTTTGATATCAATGGGATTGGACACTGAGGGTGAGTTTGAGTGATGTTCAGTGATATCACTGGGACTGGACACTGTGAGGGTGAGTTTGAGTGATGTTTGATATCAATGGGATTGGACGCTGTGTGAGGGTGAGTTTTAGTGATATTCAGTGATATTAATGGTATTGGACACTGAGGATGAGTTTGAGTGACGTCTGATATCACTGGGATTGGACACTGTGAGGGTGAGTTTGAGTGACGTCTGATATCAATGGGATTGGACACTGTGAGGGTGAGTTTGAGTGATGTTTGATATCACTGGGACTGGACACTGAGGGTGAGTTTGAGTTATGTTCGATATCACTGGGATTGGACACTGTGTGAGGGTGAGTTTGAATGATATTCAGTGATATCAATGGGATGGGACACTGTGTGAAGGTGAGTTTGGGTGATGTTCAGAGATATCAATGGGATTGGACACTGTGAGGGTGAGACTGAGTGATGTTCAGTGATATCACTGGGACTGGACACTGTGAGGGTGAGTTTGAGTGACGTCTGATATCACTGGGACTGGACACTGTGAGGGTGAGTTTGAGTGACGTCTGATATCAATGGGATTGGACACTGTGAGGGTGAGTTTGAGTGATGTTCAGTGATATCAATGGGATGGGACAGCGTGTGAGGGTGAGTTTGAGTGATATTTGATATCAATGGGATTGGACACTGAGGGTGAGTTTGAGTGATGTTTGATATCAGTAAGATTGGACACTGTATGAGGGTGAGTTTGAGTGTTGTTTGATTATATCAGTGGGATTCAGTTAGATACTGGATGAGGTTTCAGAACATGGTCTGAGTAAATGTTTTAACAAGGGTTGACCTGAGTGAAGCAGACAATCCTAACTACAGGACAGATAACTTAGTGTGCATCTGGATGAGCAATTGTTATTCCAGATCCCTGCATCGTACACCAGGGTTAAGGACAAACTGCATTCTGAGATTCATACACTTAGGCACAGTGAAACGTTTGTGAGCACCATATGTAATGCGTGCCGAGGAAGTTGGGTGCGATTGATAAGAAGCTAAATAAGAAATGCAAACACTGCTTTCTTGGTGCTTAATTTCCAGGTGCTATCATGAACATTGTACAACACAGCTGGGAGAAATTAGATTATGCCAATGATATGACAGGATTAATTTATCAAACTTCAGCCACAGGTGACCAAATATTGAACTTCTTTTCTTGATACTGTTGAAATAATTATCTTCCACTTATGTTTTCGATCAAGGAAACAAATGATTAAAGCCATAGTTCACACCGGAATTGTCTTCCCCGTTTGGGTGGCCCTGTTCCCTCCACTGAACATAGCCACACCCCACCATGGTCACTGGTTCACCTCCAACAGTACAGAGATCTCAATCATCAGCAAAGTAATGGAGGGGTCACTGACAGAGCTATCATGCAGCACCTACTCAGCAATAACCTGCTTACCGATGCCCAGTTTGGATTCCGTCAAGACCACTCAACTCCTGACCTCATCTCCTCCTTGGTCCAAACATGGACAGAGAGCTAAATACTAGTGGTGAGGTGAGAGTGATAGCCCTCAACATCAAGAAAGCATTTGACAGAGTATGGCATCAGGGTACCCTAGCTAAAGCGGAGTTAATAGGAATTAGGGGGAAAGCCCGCTGCTGGTTGGAATCAGACCTGGCACAAAGGAAGAGGTTGGAGGTCAATCACCTCATCCTCAGGACATCACTGCAGGAGTTCCTCAGGGAAGTGTCCTAGGGCCAACCATCTTCAGCTGCTTCATCAATGATCTTCCTTCCGTCACAAGGTCAGAAGTGGGGATGTCCGCATTTGACTGCGCAACGTTCTACACCATTCGTGATTCCTCAGATAGTGAAGCAGTTCATACCCACATGCAACAGGACCTGGACAATGTCCAGGGTTGGGCTGACAAGTGGCAAGTAACATTTGAGCCAGGCAAGTGCCAGGCAATGACCATCTCCAACAGGAGAGGCTCTAACCATCATCCCTTGACATTCAGTGGCATCACCAACACTGAGTCCCCGACTATCAATATTCTGGGGGTTACCATTGACAGGAAACTGAGCTGGTCTAGCCATATAAACACCGTGCCTACCAGAACAGGTCAAAGGTCAGGAATCCTGGGGTGTGTAGCTCACCTCCTGACTCCCCACAGCCTGTCCACCATCTACAAGGGTCAGGTCAGGAGTGTAATGGAATACTTGCCACTTGTCTCGATGAATGCAGCTCCATCAACACTCAAGAAGCTCGACACCATTCAGTATGAGGCAGCCCACGTGATTAGTACCCCTTCCACAAGCATCCAATCCCTCCACCATCGACGAACAGTTGCAGCAGTGTGTACTATCCACAAACATACAAGGTGTACTGCAACAACACAGCAAAGTTCCTAAGGCAGTACCTTCCAGACCCACAACCACTACCATCTAGAAGGACAAGAACAGTAGATACCTGATAACACCACGACTTGGAAATCTCCCTCCAAGTCACTCACCATCCTGACTTGAAAATATATCGCTGTTCCTTCATTGTTGCTGGGTCAAAATCATGGAATTCCCTCCCTGACAGCACTTTGGTGTACCTACACCTCATGGACTGTAGCAGTTGAAGAAGGCAGCTCATCACTACCTCCTGAAGGGCAGCTAGGACTGGGCAATTAATGCTGGCTTAGCTGGTGACACCCATGCCCCGTAAATGAATAAAAACAAGAGCTTCATGTAGCAGAAGCTTCAAATTACATCACTGTCAGAGCACAGTTGAATCTCAGCCTGCAGTGTACCCATGGACACCGTGTGCTCCTTCTCCAGGTACGTAGTCAGCTGGCTCAGGCAGAACCCTCCAATGCCCACTGCCTGAACCCATGAATAGCCATTTTGGCCAGGCCCAGGAGCAAACCAGCCAGCAGATTCCCCCGAGTGACCCACCAGCCCCTCCTCTGCACCAGGGGATCGAAGATCAGGATCTTGGTGCTGAAGTGCAGACACAATTTGAGGAGCCCCTTAGATACTCAGACAGAGGCTGCAACCCGTCAAACACTCCACGTATACACGCTACACTGTCTCCTCCTCCTGCAGAAAATACAGACCATTTCTTTGGAATAACACATAGCAAATGCTGGAGGAACTCTGCAGATCAGGCAGCTTTTATGGACACACTAAACAACGGACGAACTCAGCAGGTCAGGAGGCATCTATAGATACACACAAAATGCTGGAGGAACTCAGCAGTGCCAAGAGACCAGCAGAAAGATATTGCAACAATTTCTGCATCTGTTCCTAACACTCAAAATGATAAGACCTCCCTTGTATTGGAGTGCTTTCTGCAGATGCTTTCCTAGTGAGAGTAATGACAGGTTGTTCTGGGAGCAGCTACTGCTGGGCTCCCTCAGGCACTGAGGTGCCTTTAGGTCTTCTCAGCAGTGGGATATCTACAGCCTCCTCATGCTGAACGACGCCTGACTCACCTCAGCTCACCCCTTGACCTGCCCCAAACTCTGATATTTTCTCAACTTCCCTGATCCTCCAATCTCCTGTCCAAAACCACACCCACCAACACACGCAGACACACATACCCCACTCACACACATATACACACACACACTCACACACACACTCACACACACACACACTCACACTCACACTCACACACACTCACACACACTCACACACACACTCACACTCACACGTGCGCACACACAAACGCACTCACACAGACACACACGCATGCACAAACATGCACACACACATATACACACAGACAGACAGACACACACACACACACACTCACACACACACACACACACTCACACTCACACGCACACGTGCGCACACACAAACGCATTCACACAGACACACACACACACACACTCACACTCACACTCACACGTGCGCACACACAAACGCACTCACACAGACACACTCACACACACACACGCACACACACACGCACACACACGGACACACACACGCGCACACACACGCACACACACTCACACACACACACACTCACACACGCACACACACACTCACACACTCACACACACACACACTCACACACGCGCACACACACTCACACACAGACACAAACACACACACACACACATACCCCACTCACACACATATACACACAGACACTCACTCACACACACTCACACACACTCACACACGCACGCACAAACATGCGCACACACACGCACATGCACACACACACGTGCACATACGCGCGCTCACACACACATGTGCACACACACACACACTCGCCCGCATACACACATGCCCATGTACACATACACACACAAATATCCACACACGGACACAGACACACACACACACTCACACACTCGCACTTCACACTCCCCAAGCCCTGCCAGCTTTCTAAGCTCTACATTGGTGACCATGACCTCCAATCCTCCCGCCCTCTCCTTCCATTTACTGAGCACAGAACCTGCCTGGGTGTGTACAGTGAACTGGGACGCAGAACATCTGGATCAGAATGACTGTGGGATTGAGCCGCATTCCAGGGGCTTCTAGTACAGAAACCACACTGGCACTTTGGCACAGTCCTGAGCAGATTTATTATTTATTTATTTGGAGATACAACATGGAATAGGCCTTCTGGCCCTTTGACCTGAGCCATCCAACAATCCACAGACTGAACCCTAGCCTAATCAAGGGACAATTTACAATGACCAATTAACCTACTAACCAGAACATCTTTGGACTGTGGGAGGAAACTGGAGCACGCAGAGGAAACGGTAAACAATGTGCAAACTTGCTTATGCTTACAGAGGGCTCCGGAATCGAACTCCGAACTCTGACGCCCCGAGCTGTAATAATATCACACTAACCGCAACGATACAGTGGCACCTTTGGAATGAGATGTTAAACTGAGCTGCAGAGGAAAGATTTGCATTGATCTAGCACTTCATTATAATTATTTTGTCCAGGTAAGCTCCACAAAAACAGAAAAGATTAGGCTAGGACACACAGAGAGCACCAGTTCTCTTCTCCAAAATGGAATCTTTAACTCTATCTGAGAGGTTGGCAGGTCCTCGGATTATCTTGTCCAGGTTTATTGGCATTGGCATCAGTTTATTATTGTCACATGTATGGAGATACAGTGAAAAGCCCGTCTTCATACTGTTCATACTGACCAAATCATTACACAGTACATTGAGCTAGATTAAGATAAAACAATAAGTGCAAAAATAGGCTGCAAAAGCTACAAAAAGTGTAGTGCAGGTGATGAAGTGCAAGCTGATAGCGAGGTAGATTGTCTTAAGAGTCTGTCTTATCGTATAAGAGGTTTGTTCAGGAGTCTGATAACAGTGGGACAGAAACTGTCCTTGAGCTGGGTGGTGGCATGTCTTTACAGCTGTTTAAGTTCAGACAATGAGATTGGCATGGAATAGGAAAAGAATGTGTAAGGTGATTCCACCAGCAGAGAAGATGACCTCTGAGGAGAGCCTGGCCTTGAGGAGTTGTACCACAGACATAGGAGCTCCATGGAGATGCTATCCCTAGGCTGGGGAATAACAGGGAATAGAAAATTATCATAGCTTTGGAGAGGGATAGGAACAGACAAGTTAGGAAAGCACTTAATTGGAGTAAGGGGAAATACGAGGCTATCAGGCAGGAACTTGGAAGCAGAAATTGGGAACAGACCTTCTCAGGGAAATATACAGAAGAAATGTGGCAAATGTTCAGGGGATATTTGCGTGGAATTCTGCATAGGTACGTTCTAATGAGACAGGAAGGGTAGGATGGTAGGATACAGGAACCATGGCGTACAAAGGTTGTTGTAAATCTAGTCAAGAAGAAAAGAAGAGCTTACAAAAGGTTAAAAAAAACTAGGTAATGATAGAGACCTATAAGATTATAAGGCTAGCAGGAAGGATCTTAAGAAAGAAATTAGGAGAGACAGAAGGGGCCATGAGAAGGCCTTGGCAGACAGGATTAAGGAAAACCCCAAGGCATTCTACAAGTATGTGAAGAGCAAGAGGACAAGACATGAGAGAATAGGACCAATCAAGTGTGATAGTGGAGAAGTGTGTATGGAACCGGAGGAGAGAGCAAAGGTACTTAATGAGTATTTTACTTCAGTATTCATTATGGAAAAGGATCTTGGCGATTGTAAGGATGACTTACAGTGGACCGAAAAGCTTGAGTGTGTAGATATTATGAAAGAGGATGTCCTAGAGGTTTTGGAAAGCATCAAGTTAGTTGAGTCACCAGGACCAGACGAGATGTACCCCAGGCTACTGTGGGAGGTGAGGGAAGAGATTGCTGAGCCTCTGGTGATGATTTTTACATCATCAATGGGGACAGGATAGGTTCCAGAGGATTGGAGGGTTGCGGATGTCGTTCCCTTATTCAAGAAAGAGATAGCCCAGGAAATTATAGACCAGTGAGTCTTTCTTCTGTGGTTGGTAAGTTGATGGAGAACATCCTGAGAGGCAGGATTTATGAGCGTTTGGAGAGGAATAACATGATTAGGAATAGTCAGCATGGTTCTGTGAAAGGCAGGTCGTACCTTATGAGCCTGATTGAATTTTTTGAGGATGTGACTAAACACATTGATGAATGTAGAGCAGTAGATGTAGTGTATATGGATTTCAACAAGGCATTTGACAATGTATCCCATACAAGGCTTATTGAGAAAGTAAGAAGGCATAGGATCCAAGGGGAAATTGCTTTGTGGATCCAGAACTGGCTTGCCCACAGAAGGCAAAGAGTGGTTGTAGACGGGTCATTATGCATGAAGGTCAGTGACCAGTGGTGTGCTTCAGGGATCTGTTCTGGGACCCTTACTCTTCATGATTTTTATATATGACCTATTGAGGAAGTGGAGGGATGGGTTAGTAAATTTGCTGATGACACAAAGGTTGGGGGTGGTGTGGATAATATGGAGGGCTGTCAGAGGTTACAGTAGGACATTGATAGGATGCAAAACTGGGCTGAGAAGTTTCAAATGGAGTTCAACCCAGATAAGTATGAGGTGGTTCATTTTGGTAAGTCAAATATGATGGCAGAATATAGTATTAATGGTAAGACTCTTGGCAGTGTGGAGGATCAGAGGGATCTTGGGGTCCGAGTCCATAGGACACTCAAAGCTACTGCACAGGTTGACTCTGTGGTTAAGAAGGCATACGGTGCATTGGCCTTCATCAATCGTGGGATTGCTGTTAGAAGCCGAGAGGTAATGTTGCAGCTGTATAGGACCCTGGTCAGAGCCCACTTGGAGTACTGTGCTCAGTTCTGGTCACCTCACTATAGGAAGGATGTGGAAACCATAGAAAGGGTGCAGAGGAGATTTACAAGGATGTTGCCTGGATTGGGGAGCATGCCTTATGAGAATAGGTTGAGTGAACTCGGCCTTTTCTCCTTGGAGTGACAGAGGATGAGAGGTGACCTGATAGAGGTGTACAAGATGATACACCTTATACAGGCATCAATTGTGTGGACAGTCCGAGGCTTTTTCCCACGGCTGAAATGGCTAGCATGAGAGAGCACAGTTTTAAAGTGCTTGGAAGTAGATACAGAGGAGATGTCAGGGGTAAGTTTTTTATGCAGAGAGTGATGAGTGTGTGGAATGGGCTGCCGGTGATGGTGGTAGAGGCGAAGACGATGGGGCCTTTTTAGAGACTCCTGGACAGGTACATGGAGCTTAGAAAAATAGAGGACTATGGGTAACCCTAGGTAATTTCTAAGGTTAGGACATGTTCAAAACAGTTATGTGGGCTGAAGGGGCCATAGGGGCTGTAGGTTTTCCATGTTTCTATGTCGATGTTTCTAAAATGCTGAAGACACTCAGGGGCATCCTCTGTACTGATGACCGCATCAGTACTTCTTCATTCACCAACGGTGAGCTCGTCAATTTCATCAACTTTGCCTCCAACCTCCAACCTGCCCTTCAATGTATTTTGTGCATCTCTGACACCTTTCTTCCCTTTCTCAGTCTCTCTGTTTTCACCTCTGGGAACCAGACTGCCTACGATATATTTTATAAACCTACTGCCTCTCACTGCTATCTCATCTCTACTTCTTCCCATACTGACACTTGTAAAAATGCCATTCCCTTTTCTCAGTTCCTCCATCTCTGTCACATCAGCTCCCACAGTGAGGTTTTCCTTTCTGCGACATCAGATATGTCCTCCTCCTTCAAAGAACAGGGTTTCCCTTCCTCTACCGTTGACACTACTCTCATCCACATCGCATCCATTTCCTGAACAGCCACCCTCACCCCATCTTCCCATCACCCTAACAGTAACAGAGTTTCGCTAGACTTTACCTATCACCCCACGAGCCTCTGTATCCAGCCCATCATTCTCCACAACTTTGCCATCTTAAGTGGAATCCTACCACCAAGCACACCTTTACCTCAATCCCCCCCTTCCCATTCCTTCCTCTCTGCATGATTGTTCCCTCCATGATTCTTTTGTCCACTTTTCGCTCCCCAATTATCTCCCTCCTGGCACTTTTCCCTGCAAATGGAAGAAGTGCTATACCTGCCCATTCACGTCCTTCCTCCCCATCATTCAGGGCCCGAGACAGTCCTCCCAGGTGAAGCAAGACTTCACCTGCGAGTCTGTCTGTATCTGGTGCTCATGATGCGGCCTCCTCATGATCAGTGAGGCCTGGCGTAGATTTAGGGACTGCTTTGTCAAGCACCTTTGGCCCGTCTGCAACAAAGAGGATCTCCCAGTGGTCTAATCCCCATTCCCGTTCTGATATGTGGCATTCTCTACAGCCAAGATGAGGCCACTCGCAGCTTGGAGGAGCAATGCTGCATCTTCCATCTGTGCAGCTTCCAACCAGACAGCACGAACATTGAATTCTCTAACGTCTGGTAATTTCTCCATTCTCCCTCTTCCCTCTTCTTCCAATCCCCATTCTGGCTCCCCTCTCATCTCTTCTCTTTTGCTTACCTGCCTACCACCTCCCTCTGGTGCCCTTCCTCCTTCCCTTTCTCCCATGGTCCACTCTCCTCTCCTATCACAATCCTCCCTCTTCAGCCCTTTGCCTTTTTGAACGATCACGCTCCAGCTTCTTACTACGCCCCCTCACCCACCCACCTACCTTCCCCCTCACATGGCTTCACCCATCACCTTCTAGATTGCACTCTTTCCCCTGCCCTCACCACCTTCTTCTGGCTTCCTCCCCCTTTGTTTCTAGCGCTGATGAAGGGTCTCGGCCCGACATGTCAATTCCATAGATGCTGCCTGACCTGCTGTGTTACCTCAAAAACAGTTTCTTCCCCCAAGGCATCAAGCTGATCAATACCTCCTCTCATTAGCCCACCTTACATTAGATATACTTCACCTTGTGTCACTTCATCTTCATGCAATCAGCCAATGTATAGAACAATACATTGTGTTTTATTGGATTGCTTTTATATTTATATTTATTGTGTTTTATTTGTTTTTTTATTGTGTTCTCTATGTTTATTCTGTTTTTTAATGTTCCACTGCATTCGAAGTAACAATCATTTTGGTCTCCTATACACTTGTGTACTGCAGAATGAGAATAAACAATCTTTAATCTTGAACCTTGAAATACTGAGAAAAGATGTTTTATATTTGACAACTAAATTTAATGTTTCCAACCACGAAAGTGAATAAGGCATTTGATTAGTCATGTTGTTCTTTTTCATGTGACAGATCACACCGCCCACATTGTTGGGTCGACACCAATGCTGCGAAGACTAACCGTGGAGCACAGTAGTCTTTCCATTGCCAAGACTGCTCTGCACCAAGGCCTCTACATTCTCTGATAATTGTAGAGTGATCTGCATCAACTGAAGCCAGCTTCTCCAAGAGTTCAGATTCCAGAGGATCATTAACCTTATCTCCAGCACTCCCATGCTGGGCCCTCATCCCTGAGGATTGGAAATTTCTTGACAGCTTGAAGCAGTGCTTGTTCCTGATCTCACTGTGAAGGGATCCCAATCCTGATTGTGGCTTTGTTTTGCATTAATATCATGTTTTACATAGATTTTCCTTCACTGTCTTGTATAACTATGTTTTTTAATGTTCTGTGTGCTGTCTGTATCTACATGCCTGTGATGTTACTGCAAGCAAGTTCTTCAATGTTCTTGTACCTCACCGTACTGTGCACACAACAGTAACCTCGACTTGCTTTGACTTGACATGAACTCACAAGATTTAAAGACCCAGATTCCCAGGTAATTCCAGGACCAAGTTGGGCGAAGGACCTGAGAGAAGAGGTGAAGACAGTCAATGAAATAGTTGCAGAAGTAGTGTGATCACTCGAGTTGAGCGTGATGTTCTCCAGAGGGGTTGCCTGTTGGTGGGTCCTTGGAGGGCTGTAGGGATCGATCTGCAGTCCACATATTCTGGTGGGTTTGTGGTGACTGTGGTCAGTGGTTGGGTCTTTTAGTTGTTCAGTCTCTCCTTTCATGGCTGCCACTTGCTCTCTGTGGTACAGCAGAGGTTGTTCTCATGTGGCACAGCAGAGGTCGTTCTCATGCAGCACAGCTTCCTCATGAACAGATTTCTTCCAGGAGTATCTGTAGAGTGCAATGACTTCCCAGTTTTTAGATGTAACATTGAATTGCTTTTGCCGATTTTGATGGCATCTTTGAAGTGATTCCTTTGCCCACCAGGGGCTCAGTGACCTTCCTGGTAGTAAAGGATCTGATAGGGGAGACATGAGTTAGGCATTCGAATGATATGACCCATTGCTTTGTCGTAGTTCACGTTGGCCTCCTCCAGGGTTCTCAAGTGCTTACAGTAGAATGTCCATGATTAAGCTCCATACAGTAATGTAGGAAGGACGACTACTCTATAGACCAAATGTTTTGTTTGGACCTTGGATCACGGTCTTCAAAGACTCTTTTCCTTAATCTTACATAGGCTCCAATAGCACTCAGCCGGTGATTAACTACTGAGTCAATGCCTACTTTTGAGGAGAGAATGCTGCCAAGGTAGGGAAAATGGTTTACATTTTCAAGGGCAAAATTAAGTTTTATGGAGGGTTGTATAAAAGCTGGTTGGGCAGTGGTTGATATGGGACCCATGTTTTTCATTATATATTCAAAAAGGGACCCAGAACACTAAATCCCTTGGCAAAGGCATTCAGGATACATTGGAGGTCTCCTTCAGAGTGTGCGACGATGGTATTGCCATCCACATGCTGAAGCTCCATGATCATGGTGGTGCTGACCTTGTTCTTGGCCTTGAACCCGTTGAGGTTGAAAAGCCTGTTGTCCATTCTGTACATAATTGGAATTCCCTGAGGCAGGTCTTGGCCAATGAGGTGAAAGATGGCAACAATAAAGGTGGCAAACAGGGTTGTCGCAATGATTCAGTCCCGTTTGACTGCTGTCTTCACAGCGAAGGGTTCTGATTCAGCACTATTGCTGAGTACTGTGGTCCACACATCATCATGCAGTAGCTTCAGTATTCACATGTATTTGTCAAGGCAGACAGCCTGGCAAGTACTTATGAATATTCAACAGAGAGCTTGGTGGTCTACTGTAATGCTTTTGTCAAGTCTATGGAAGCCAAGTGCAAGGGTTACCTTTGTTAACTGCATTTTTTCTGTATTTGGAATGTTGTGAAGATCGTGTCTGAGGTACTGAAGGGGCTGAAACCTCAGTGTGATTCAGGGAGTACTTCGTCAGATAGCAGAAGGAGTTCGTTGACAAGAATACCTGCATGCAAGCACTTTGTCTGTTGTTGACAGGAGGGAAATGCCTCTGTAATTGCCACAATCTGCCTTGTCTCCCTTCTTGAATATGGTCACTATTAGATCATCCTGTGCTCTGAGGACAGTTGTTGCTTTTCCCAGACCATCAGGAATAAGGCACGTGTGGGGTGCAGGACTGCTGGTCCATCTTCCTTAAGGATCTCTGTTGGGATTCCAGCAGGATCAGTAACTATGTTGATTTTCAGGCTCCTGATGGCATCATGGACCTCTTTCACACTGGGAGGTTCCCTGATGTCTTCTCTCACAGGTCTCTGGAGGATTTGGTTAGTAATCTTTGGTTTAGTAGTGTTGTCATGGTTAAGAAGTTCTTGAATGTGCTCTCTCCGTTGATCATTGATATCCTTCTGATCCTTTAGCAAGATCTTCCTATCACAGTTTAAGAATAAGGGGTAGACAATTTAGAACAGAGCTGAGGAAAAACTTTTTCACACAGAGGGTTGTGGTTCTGTGGAATGCTCTGCCTCAGAAGGCAGTAGAGGCTAATTCTCTGGATTCTTTCAAGAAAGAGTTAGATAGAGCTCTTAAAGATAGTGGAGTGAAGGGATATGGGGAGAAGGCAGGAAAAGGGTACTGATTGTGGATGATCAGCCATGATCACAGTGAATGGTGGTTCTGGCTTGAAGGGCCGAATGGCCTACTCCTGCACCTATTGTCTATTGTCTTTGAGTGCAGGGAGTTTAATCCACAGCAACTTGGACCATAGACTGCTTTGGTGGCACTGAAGAAGTCTCTCCTGTTACCAGAGTCTGCCAGTCTCTGGATTTCCAGGACTTTCTCAGACCACCAAGAGTTCTTTAGCTCCCTGACCCTGCAATGGACATTTGCCTTGCTTCTGGAGTAAGCTTCCCTTTGGCCCTGTTGCCATTATCATTCTGCCAGCCACAAAAAGCTTTCCTTATTTTGGAGATAAGTTGTTCTATTTCCATGTTGTTTTCAACAAACCAATCTTGATGTTTTCTGAACTTATAGCCAAGGATATTTTTGCTGCAATTGAAGACTGGTTTGATGATAACATAACACACTCCATGGCTTCAGTGATCCTAGAGGACATTAGACCAATGAAATACTTGTGAAGTGTAACAGGTGTTATAATATGAGGCTGACTTTGTGAACTCATGTTTGTCTTTGTCTTGTAATGCACTGCTCCAAAAAGCTAATTTTCCTGGTATTTATCCCTTGTGTATGTATGTACAATAAACTTTAACTTGAGGCAAAACAGCCAATATCTGCTCAGTTTGTTCCCATAACCTGGTCTCTCAGAGCTGAGAAAGGAATTAACATTGACCAGAAGGTAACTCAGCATTGAATAGTTTGGAACAGGAACATGCCATCCAGCCAAGAGGGGACCTACATTCACCCTACAATATGTACTGATCAACAGCTCCATGCGCATTAAACCAAAATGAGAAGGGACACGCTCAAACCGATGGTTTGAGATGTGTCTATTTTAATGCAAGGAGTATTATGAACAAAGCAGATGAGCTTAGAGTGTGGATCAGTACTTGGAGCTATGATGTTGTACCCATTACAGACTTGGATGGCTCAGGGGCAGGAATGGTTGCTCTGAATACCAGGAATTAGATGTTGCAGAAAGGACAGGGAGGGAGGCAAAAGAGGTGGGGGCATGGTACTGTCGATCAGAGATAGTGTCACAGCTGTAGAAAAGGAGGAAGACATGGAGAGATTGTCTATGGAGTCTCTCTGGGTGGAAGTTAAGAACAGGAAGGGGTCAATAACTCTACTGGGTGTTTTTTTATAGACCACCCAATAACAACAGGGACATCAAGGAGCAGATAGGGAGACTGATTCTGGAAAGGTGTAATAATAACAGGGTTGTCATGGTGGGAGATTTTACTTTCTCAAATATCAATTGGCATGTACAAACGTTTGTAGATAGGCTTACAAGAGGAGAGGCTGTACTTGATCTGGTACTGGGAATGAACCTGGTCAGGTGTCAGATCTCTCGGTTGGAGAGCATTTTGGAGATAGTGATCACAACTCTCTCTCCTTTATCATAGCATTGGAGAGGGATAGGAACAGACAAGTTAGGAAAGCACTTAATTGGAGTAAGGGGAAATATGAGGCTATCAGGCAGGAACTTGGAAGCATAAATTGGGAACCGAAGTTCTCAGGGAAACGTACGGAAGAAATGTGGCAAATATTCAGGGGATATTTGCGTGGAGTTCTGCATTGGTACGTTCCAATGAGACAGGGAAAGGATGGTAGGGTACAGGAACCCTGGCTTACAAAGGCTGTTGTAAATCTAGTCAAGAAGAAAAGAAGAGCTTACAAAATGTTCAAAAAACTAGGGAATGAGAGAGATCTATAAGATTATAAGGCTAGCAGGAAGGATCTTAAGAAAGAAATTAGGAGAGCCAAAAGGGGCCATGAGAAGGCCTTGGCAGACAGGATTAAGGAAAACCCCAAGGCATTCTACAAATGTGTGAAGAGCAAGAAGATAATACATGAGAGAATATGACCAATCAAGTGTGACAGTGGAAAAGTGTGCAGGGAACTGGAGGAAAGAGCAGAGGTAGTTATTGAGTATTTTGCTTCAGTATTCACTATGGAAAAGAATCTAGGGATGACTTACGGTGGACTGAAAAGCTTGAGCATGTAGATATTAAGAAAGAGGGTGTGCAGGAGCTTTTGGAAAGCATCGAGTTGGATGAGTCACCAGGAACAGAGGAGATCTACCCCAGCTACTGTGGGAGGTGAGGAAGGAGATTGCTGAGCCTCTGGTGATGATCTTTGCATCATCAATGGGGACGGGATAGGCTCCAAAGGATTAGAGAGTTGTGGATGTTGTTCCATTATTCAAGAAAGGGAGTAGAGATAGCCCAGGAAATTATAGACCAGTGAGTCTTACTTCAATGGTTGGTAAGTGTTCGAGTGATTTTTGAGTTCAGGTCATTAACATTTAGCAAATGGCTTTGGCCATTTGTTCCTTGACAATGTATTGTGGATTTAGTTTGTAACAATGCATTTCCTAAAAGCTGTGAATCCCAGTCCAGAGACGATGCTGGCGTCTGTTGGATGGATGTGATCCAGAAAGTGTGAAGTTTGCATGTAGTTTCAAAAGAAAGCATTGTCTATACTTCGTAAATATGGAATTGTCCTTTGTTTAGCAAATAAATATTGAGCCCCACATTGGGCCAGGAGTCCTTTCCACTGAAAGTGTCTCCGTATGATGCCTGCTGTCGAATAAAGAAGCTGCTTTGTATCTACCACTAACTCCCTCTCCAGTGATTTCATTCACGCAACAACAGTAAGCTGATGGAGGAGATCCTGAGAGGCAGGATTTATGAACATCTGGAGAGGCATAATATGATTAGGAATAGTCAGCATGGCTCAGTGAAAGGCAGGTCATGCCTTATGAACCTGATTGAATTTTTTGAGGATGTGACTAAACACATTGATAATGGTAGAGCAGTAGATGTAGTGTATATGGATTTCAACAAGGCATTTGACAAGGTACCCCATGCCAGGCTTATTGAGAAAGTAAGGAGGCATGTGATCCAAGGGGACCTTGCTTTGTGGATCCAGAATTGGCTTGCCCACAGAAGGCAAAGTGTTGTTGTAGCCAGGTCATGTTCTGCATGGAGGCCGGTGACCAGTGGTGTGCCTCAGGGATCTGCTCTGGGACCCCTACTCTTCGTGATTTTTATATATGACCTGGATGAGGAAATGGAGGGATTGGTTAGTAAATTTGCTGATGACACGAAGGTTGAAGGTGTTGTGGATAGTGTGGACGGCTGTCAGAGGTTGCAGTGGGACATTGATAGGATGCAAAAATGGGCTGAGAAGTGGCAGGTGGAATTCAACGCAGATAAGTGTGAGGTCATTTTGGTAGGTCAAATATGATGGCAGAATATTGCATTAATGGTAAGACTATTGGCAGTGTGGAGGATCAGAAGAATCTTGGGATCTGAGTCCATAGGACACTCAAAGCTGCTGCGCAGTTTGACTCTGTGGTTAAGAAAGCATACGCTATATTGGTCTTCATCAATCATGGGACTGAGTTCAAGAGCCGAGAGGTAATGTTGCAGCTCTATAGGACCCTGGTCAGACCCCACTTGGAGTACTGTGCTCAATTCTGGTCGCCTCACTACAGGAAGGATGTGGAAACAATAGAAAGGGTGCCGAGGAGATTTACAAGGATGTTGTCTGGATTGGGGAGCATGCCTTATGAGAATACGTTGAGTGAACTCGGCCTTTTCCCCTGGGAGCGATGGAGGATGAGAGGTGACCTGATAGAGGTGAATAAGATGATGAGAGGCATTGATAGTGTGAATAATCAGAGGCTTTTTCCCCACGGTGGAAATGGCTAGCACGAGAGGGCACAGTTTTAAAATGCTTTGGAAGTAGGAGATATCAGGGGTAAGTTTTTTACCCAGGTATATGGAGCTTAGAAAAATAGAGGGCTATGGATAACCCGAGGTAATTTCTCAGGTAAGAACATGTTTGGCACAGCATTGTGGGCTGAAGGGCCTGTATTGTGCTGTAGGGTTTCTATGTTTCTATGTAAAACTCCAAAGTGAACTTTGGTTTAGCGTGCATGGAACTGGTTGCTCAGTGCTTGTTCAAGGGTGGTACTATCTAATTAACCCAAGCCATTGCTTATAACTCTGCTGACAATTTGATTGCGTGCAATAGCAGGGGAGGATGAGACAGGTTTTCCTACGCACTCCTGACACAGCAACTCACCAGGTGCAGCCAGCTTCTTTGACTAATTCTAGTTCTGCTGGTTCGTCCAGCTATGCAAAAATGCAAGCAAAACCTTAGCCGCACCCTGAAGCCTCCCCACACTGTGGCAATATGACCGAGCAGCAGCAGCAGGGTAATCCCTCCTCTGGGGAGAGGTGAAGGTGGGTTACAGCATCTCCAGAGTGGGGACTAAAATGCCACACCATGAGCCAAATGAGGAGGGCCTGGAAAACACCTCTCCAATCTTCACATTGTCATTTCTGAAATGTTCTCCCTCTGAGATGAGAGATCTGACACCTGACTGGGTTCATTAGCTAGTACTGGATCGAGTATGGCCTCTCTTCTAGTTGGCCTGTTCACAAACTGTGTTAGGAATCTTTCCTGGACACACCTGCCCCATCTACACTTTTTGCACTAAGAAGGTGACACTCAATATTAGGGAAGTTGAAGTCACCCATGACAACAACTCTGTTATTTGTTACCTTCCCAAAATCTGCCTCTTGGTCTGTTTCTCAGTGTCTCTATTGCTTTTTGGCACCTATTAAATACTCTTGATAGAGTGATTGCTCACTTCTTGTTTCTGACTTCCACATACATTGACTCAGCTGACGGTCCCTGCATGACATTCTCCCTTTCTGCAGCTCTGATACTACCCCTGATTAGCAATGCCATCCCCCCAGGGGTTTTTTAACCTCCCTCCCTCTAACTTTTGAAACATCTTAACCCTTGATAATCAGCAGCCAAATCCACCCTTGCACCAGCCAAATCTCTGTAATGACCACCTCATTATAATTCCATGTAGTGATCCATACTCCGATGTTCATCACTCTCAGATTAAAGAAACACAGTCTCAGCAAACTGGCCTGCAAGGGCATTGGTTCCCCCTTGAGTCTGAGTCCATCTGTACAGGTTATACTGCATCTTCCCCAGAAAAGATTTTGATCCACATCTGAAACCCTGCACTCTGCACTAATTCTTGGGCCATGCATTCATCTGCCATCTTATTCTATTTTTACCCTCACTGGCCCATGGCACAGGCAGCAATCCAGAAATTGCTTGTCATGAGTTTTTGCTTATTATCTTCCTTCCTAACTCCCTAAATTCTCTCTTCAGGACCTCATCCCTTTTTCTAGCTATGTCACTGTACCACGACTTCTGGCTGCTCATCCACCCCCTTAAGAATATTGTACATTTGATCTCCGACCCTAGCATATGGAAGGTGACATACCATCCTGGAGTCTCATTGTGCATGTTCTTCTTCGGGTGCTGTGGTTTCATTCTCCTCTACTTTCTGCCTGTTCTCCTAACCAATGAATCCCCTTTCACTACTGCTCTCCTCATCTGATTCACAGAGCCAGGCTCAGTGCCAGAGACCAGGTTGTTGCGGCTTTCCCTTGATAGGTTGTCCCCTCCCCTAGCAGTATCTAAAGTCCTTTCTAGAACCTTACTTACACCACCTCTTCTCACTGAAGCCTTTTGAGCCAGAGCCCCAAGATCCCACCCTTCCACTGAGCCACTCTTACAATGGCTGCTCCATTTGAGGTGACCTTCCTTATAGGCAGCCGCTGTCCAACTAATCAATTAGCTAATCAACAAGATTTGCTCTTTAAACTTTCTCACTCTCTCTCTCTCTCACCCTTGAAGGCAAAGTGAAACCATTAATATGTGGTTGTGATATAGTGGATGAAAAATATATTGAAAAAATAGTCTAAACATAGTGCATAGGTAAGGATCTACAAACACTTCTTGAGCATAGTATGAACCCAGTACAAACATCATACACAATGCATGTCTTTAGCGTCACCTTCTAAATACGATAGAGCTGCTGCCTCACAATTCCAATGACCTGGATTCAATTCTGAACCCGGGTGCTCTCTGTGTGGAGTTTGCAAGTTCTCCTCGTGGGTGCTGAGTTTACCCTGGGCGCTGTGGTTTCATCTCACCATATCAAACACATTCGTCGATTGGCTAATTGGCCACTAAAATTGTTCCTACTGCTTAAGAGAATGGTAGAATCTGGGGGAGTTAGTGGAATTGTGGGGGAAATGAGTTATAGGGAAAATTAGTGGTTGGTCCATGAATGAACAAGGACATGATGGGCTGAATGTCCTCCTCTGTCATTATGATATATGAAAATATGGATTTGAAGGAAAGAGATCTGTGACAGTGTGGTGCTCCCTCCATACTGCTCCACCCACAGTGTGGTGCTCCCTCAGTCCTGCCCCTCCCACAGTGTGGTGCTCCCTCAGTCCGGCTCTGCCCACAGCGCAGAACCCCTTCATACGACCCCTCCCACAGTGCAGTAGTCCTTCAGTACTGCCCCTCCACAGTACAGCATCGTCTCTGTATAGCTCTTTCCACATTGTGGGGCTCCCTCATACGACACCTCCCACAGTGTGCCAATCCCTCAGTACCGTCCCTTCCGCGTTGCGGGGTTCCCTCATACGCCACCTCCCACAGTGTGGGGCTCTCTAGTCCTGCCCATCCCTCAGTGCAGCTCTCCCTCAGTGCTGCCCCTCCCACAGTGTGGTGCTCCCTCAGTCCTGCTCTGCCCACAGGTACACAATATGACTGATGCTGCAGGTACACAATATGACAGATGCTGCAGGTACACAATATGACTGATGCTGCAGGTACACAATATGGCTGATGCTGCTGCAAGTTTTTCAAAGCACTTTTCAATACTTGCAGTTATTCATATGACAATAAACTTAACTTAGACTTCGAGCTCCCTGAGCCTGAACTTCTCTAATACAACTCCAGGCAGTTGTTCAATACACTGAAGATATATTTATTGTTTTGAAGTTACAAAGTATAATACTGATGACAAGGTATTTTTAAAAATGATCCTGAGATGGCTACCGTCCTGATGAACCATAGCAAGATGTTCGAACTGAAAAAACCACGGCAAAGGAAGCTGAGTTTAAAAAGAAACACCACAGCACATGTTCTTTGGAATGGAAGAGACAAACGAGTTTTTAAAAAAGGCAGTAAATGAGGGAATTCATGGGTTCATAAAGAGTGAGTATCTGGTGATAATAATTACAAAAAAAAAGAAATGGCTGATTAATTTTGGAAAAATTGACACATTTCATTACAGAAAAAATAACTGGAATATGTGTACTGAGCTAATTCAGCAATATTTTGAAGCAAATGAAATGGCCATTGAAAAACGATTGCCAATTCTGCTGAGTTCATTGAGGTGAAAGGCATACAGTTTGCTTTGAAGTTTAACTACTCCAACTAAAGCATCCGAAATTAGCTTTGCTGATATTGTAAAAGTAATGCAGGAATAATTGAAACCAAAGGCTTTGTTGATTGCAAAATGCTTTAGGTTTAATAAGTGGAATCAAAAAGAAGGGGAACTCATTTCAGTGTACATTGCTGAATTGAGGAGATTGTCTGAGCATTGTCAGTTCAGTAATAGGTTTAATGATGCACTGAGAGATCACTTACTTCAGGGGGGTCTTACAAGAAAGCATTCAAAAATAGCTCCTCACTGAAGCACAACTTACATTTAAAAGAACAGTTGAAATCGCTGTTTCAATGGAAACCACAGACAGAAATGCAATTGAGTTGCAGTCAGGAATGAAAGTGAGCATGAACAACATTGCAAAGTCTAAACAGAAACTGGCCTGGTGAACAAGGAGTTACTGTTGTGGCTGAGGCTCACATACTCCAGGCCAATGCAGGTTTGAAGACGAAACTCGCAGAAAATGCAACAAAGTAAGACACATACAAAGAGCATGTTGGGCAGACAAAAATAAATGGACTGCTCAGGGAAGAGAAAAAGCTAATAGGTCAAGATGCAGTTTCAAAAGAACACTAATCTGTTTGTTGTTGATGAAAAAATTGATATTGGTGAGAGTGACACAGGACTGGGCACTCTTGAGATTTACAATCAAGAAACATCACGACTTACACCAGAGTGGACAGCAAATTAAGTGAAATGGAATTGGGCACTGGCTCAGTTGTTTCAGTCATTCCACAATAATGAGTTTGAATGACTTTTCAAAGCTATCAAGCTGAAGCCTGCAGATATTCAACTAAGAATTTATACTGGAAAAAAGATCATTCCTGTGGGAATGATATTCATAACTATGAACTATGAAACAGGTGATCAGTTGAGACAGCTAGAACTTGATTGGAGATTCACCCACCATTTGCATGCCACATTCCCTGCAATGAAGGCAACTGAAAGGGAATTAAGAAAGGTACTGAATGGTGCCACAACTGTCTCCATGCCAAACACCATGTACCATTGCCCAACTGAGGGCAAACAGGTGTTGCTGCCAATCTCTGTATCCCTGGTTGGAAAGCATATTGGACCAAGGAAGGCCCATGCTGCTCACAGGCGTGGTGAAAGTCACAAAAGCAGCTATCCAACTACAACAGTTTTTGTAGGCAACGCATCTGAAAAAGCTCCTGATATGTTAATCAGGCAGTTACCCGTGAAATATGGCTTGGTTTTCAGCTAGAAGAGAGTTCAAGGAGTTTCAAAGACGTTGCAAGCATTCAGTTTTTGTGAGTATAAAGAACCATAATCTACTTTGCAAGCATTAAGATTATTGCATGAACTTCAAAAACGGGAGATAAAAAGCTGCTTGTAAAAGTAGGTGCAAAGACCAGAGCCCAGCTGAATGAATGGAAGGTCAAGAAGAAATGAGTCAATGAAGATACAAAAACAAAGGATTTGCCAGATCATGTTGTGGATGAGGAAACCAAGAAGAGAGATCAGATCATAACGGGAGCAATAGAAGGATTAATAATAGAATACTTCAGTGAACTAAATGCACTCTCTGAAGATCAAGATACACAAACTTGAGAAAGAAAAAGAAAGGCATCTAAGTCGGTACAGAAAGAGAAAAGAAGAAGAAAGGTGCTCAGAGCTATCAGAAACACTTACTGCAGTCTCAGAGTTAACTCCTACGAGCAGATTGTTTCACAGCCACAAGTCTCACCTGCCAGGCAGAGTGACCCCCTTCGTCAGTTAAGACGTTATCCCACAATAGTAGGAAAGCTTCCACAGCCATTAAATCTTTAGGGCTGAATGGGACAATTTAAAATTTACTATGCTATAGAAGTCTTTATGTGGTAATTGTATTATATAGTATATTGGGTATATAGTTGAGATGCATTCTCTGTTGAGTTGGCGTTTATAGCTAAGCAGGGAGGAGTGTTGTGTATTTAATATTTCAGTAATATTTTAGTAATCTTGTATATATATATTGTTTGATTAAGCATTCTTGTTCTTTTAAATAATCCATTGCAGGCTATATGTATAAATATGTGAATGGCATACGTTGTCATGTTACCACGTGCCTCACTTAAAGCAAACCCAAAGTTAGACCTGCATTTCAGACTCCCGCGTCTTCCTTTTTGAAGTTACAAAACATGACTATGCCAGAATCTATTGGTTCTTGAAAGGCCATTATTAAAGCCTCCACAATCTCTTCCAGATGTAGGACATCTGCTTCTGGTGACCTGTCTTTCTTCCCGACAAGCCCTCGGCTGCTTTCTAAACCTGGTGTGCATAATCCACAAGGAACTGTCTTCAACTCACTCCGTGATCTCCCGCTGTGCAGACCATATGCACTGCCCACATGACTCCTTCCTCATGTCTCCAGATTGACCGCAATGAGAAACAGCCAGACCTGGGTGGAAGCTCCGTCAACAAAGAGTCCATCTCCATGTGGGCCTCACTGGCAACTCACAGGCTTTTTGCTACATCTCGGCTTCCAGATCATGTACCAACCGCCTCAGGAATTTCTCCATGGTCTAGCCACCTTTTCAGGACTTTATCTTTCCTGTTCTCTCATTTTTCTACACAGTGGATTCTAGTTAATCTGGGCAGCTGTTTATTTAGGGCACTAAGCTGCTTAGGTGGGACAGGGGACTGTTGCCGAATAGTTTCTAATGAACGCTAGTCGCGTGCACTTTCATGGCGTGCTTGGAATGATCTGTTTTTGCTGGTGCCTGTGTTCAAAAAGCAATGATTTTTGTCACAAATTGTTGGCGAGAAATAAACAGTAAGACTAACTGGAACTGTTTTCCTCACTGTAGTTTCAAGCATTCAGGCTCGGAGATGTTAGAAACAGACAGGAGTGAATTCATTATTCATCAAGTTGGAACTACAAAGAATTTGAAGGTATTGACAGTCATCTTGAACGTTGCAATTAAAATGAAAATTAGGAAGATGCAATCATTGCATGAAGGCAGTCCATTATCAGTACTAGGTGCCTGTACTGACTTTGTTCATTTACAATCAGGTAATAAGAACACGGCGGATGAATTCTTCCCTGAGAACTATTAGGAACTAATACAAGCAACACACACAAAATGCTGGTGGAACACAGCAGGCCAGGCAGCATCAATAGGAAGAAGTACAGTCAACGTTTCGGGCGGAGACCCTTCGTCAGGACGAACTGAAAGAAGAGATAGTAAGAGATTTGAAAGTGAAGTGGGGGGGGGGGGAATCCGAAATGAAAGGAGACGACAGGAGGGGGTTCGAAATGATAGAAGACAGGAGGTGGTCCAAAGTGATAAGAGAAGACAGGAGGGGGTCCGAAGGGATAAGAGAAGACAGGAGGGGGTCCGAAGGGATAAGAGAAGACAGGAGGGGGTCCGAAGTGATAGGAGATGACAGGAGGGGATTGGAAATGATAGGAGAAGACAGGAGGGGTTCTGAAATGATAGGAGAGGACAGGAGGGGTTCTGAAATGATAGGAGAAGACAGGAGGGGTTCTGAAAAGATCGGAGAGGACAGGAGGGGGTCCGAAATGATAGAAGAAGACAGAAGGGGGTCCATTTAACATTCTGGCATCTTATTTGACCTCAGTCCAAGCTTCCAACTTTCACCCAGAAAAATGGCTGTTATTGGCCAATCTCCAGTGAAACGCTCATTCATTCTTTAGACCCATCCAGACAAGACACTCCAATGCTTTTTGACTGGCTTTTCTGCACTCAGTCGCATCTTGTCCACTAATCGTATCCTGTCACATAGCAAATACAACATACAGTGCAGCTGTGGCCCCACTCCCATGCAATTGAGTACTACAGTGTTCATTAGAACAGAAGCTACACAGCATCACACAGAACTCTCTATGCATCTCTGACTGAACCAGATCCCAGATGAACTGGGAAAGTGGGCCACAAAATGGCAGATGGCATTTAACTCTGACAAGTGCAAGGTGCTACATTTTGGTCAATTAATTCAGTGATTAGTGTCCTATTTTGATTAGTCCTACCAAAATGTAGCACCTCATATTTATCAGCATTAAACTCCATCTGCCATCTTTCAGCCCACTCTTCTAACTGGCCTAAATCTCTCTGCAAGCTTTGAAAACCTACTTCATTATCCACACCTCCACCTATCTTAGTATCATCTGCATACTTACTAATCCAATTTACCACTCCAGCATCCAGATCATTAATATATATGACAAACAACATTGGACCCAGTACAGATCCCTGAGGCACATCACTAGTCACCGGCCTCCAACCTGACAAACAGTTATCCACCACTTCTCTCTGGCGTCTCCCATCCAGCCACTGCTGACCTCATAACAGACAAACAATGTGCAAAAGTTAAACTACGGAAATCAGAATAATACTGAGCACCTGAGCTATAATGTTCTTTGGAAAGTGAGTAATTAGGTCATAGAGTCAGTTCAGAGTAGTGATGAATACATTTATCATCACAGGTTCTGGAGCCTGATGGTTGTAGGGAAATGACTATTCCTAAAGCTGACGGTGTGGGATCTAAGGCTTCTGTAGCTCCTGCCCGATGGTAGTAATGAAAAGAGGGCATGGCCTGGGTGGTGGGGGCCTTCGCTGGTGGATGCTGCTCGGAACTGAACCTGGGTGACTGGACCTGTGAGCCAGCAGCAGGCACACCATAATGTCAAGAGCTGAGATGGGCAAGTTGCTGAAGATCAGTTACCTGAAGTTTATAAGGGTAGTGGATGAAGTGATGCAGAAATTGTGACAATGGAAAAGTCATGGAAGGTGGAGTTACTCTGAGAGCTACAATAGACTCGATATGCAGAATGGTTTCCTTCTGTGTTGCATGGAAAATGGTCCATTGAATGAAAGAACAAACCGGAATGGTTAAATGACTGCTTGATCATAACCTCCCAAATTACTTCATATATTACCTCCCAAATTCACTACCCTGGCCATCAAGAAAGATGAGCGCAGCAGATAGACAGGAAGCACTTTCTGCAGGTCCCCTCCAAGGGAGACACCACGCTGAAATGGAATTACTTCATGGCTCCTTTATCATCACTCAGTCTGAGTGCTAGAACTCCCTCCCCAACAGCACTGTTGTAGTTAGACTCTGTGGGAGCATCTTCACCAGCACCACTGTGGTTTAAGGCAGCAACTCCATACCCCTTTGCAAGGACAGTAAAGGCTGGGTAACAAATGGAGAGGTTGCATACAATAACCAGATCCTCCAATAAGTGAACAAACTTGTATGAGGTGTTACGTACCCCGTAACTAGGTTGCCAAACCAGCAGAAATGGATCACTCAGTTGGAGTCTGGATTACCAGAACTAAGAAAGTTTTATTAAAGAAACAAGCAACACACATGTACACAGAATTAGGATAACAGGATCAATCAAGCTCTATCGTCGTCTAGGCGCAAATGACCAGTTTCAAAGTGACACGAAGTTCAGTTCAATTGAATTCAGTTCCGTTCGCAGTAATCACTGCTGTGGGAGATGGACAGTGGGGGGAAGGAGAGAGAGAGCAAAATGAATGAATATTCAAACGGCTTCCACACAGACCTTCGGTATTCTTCGCAGTCAGCTTTCGGGGAAGCCCTTTGTGAAGTCTTCTGAGGTCACCGACCGTGACCCCTCCGTTTCCAGACACGATCATTTCTCTGCGGTGAACCTGGCACCCAGGCAAGGGCGGACACACACCAGGTTCCCGCCGATCGTGCCTTTCCACCGTGTGCGTCTATGGCTTGGTCCCGCGCCAGCCCTCCAAAACTTCCCACCGACTTGTGGGAGACGCATCGCTTCCAGGGTCTCGTTACCTCGGGGTGTCGTGTGTGTCTTGCCTTAGCGAACCTGTCCCTTTTTATCCCCCTGCTGGGCTATCGCCTGTCCATCACTTCAAACAGTTCAGGGTTCAAAGGGGGAGCCGATCTTGACAGCTCTCCTTCCGTTAAACTGTCCCGTCCCTTCATTAACATCTCCAAATGCTGTTCCATTGTTTTCCTTATCTCTCTTTCTCCTGAAGCCAGGTGGCAGACCAACTGCTGATCCCACTGGTGCCAGCACAGGACAGCTAACATCTTAATCTATGTGTATTCTCGTCACAGAGGCTTCCACAGAAATGAAGTTCAAACAACTGCAGAGCCTGGAAAACAGAAATTAAAAGAACAATTAGCTAAGATGCAGGAAACACACAGCTGGTCAGGCAGCATTTGTGGAGACAGTGGCATTGAAGCCACCTGACCTGCAGAGAGTTTGCAGCAACTTTTTGACTTTCTTTCTAAAGGGAGTTATCAGTTTTTGCCCCAGAGCTGTTAAGCTGGTAGTGCTTGACTGCAGGAGAGTCCGTGTCCAGCTGCTCTCTGTTCTGGAGCAGCAAATGAAGCCTCCTGACCTTTCAAAACTCTTTGTCAGACCGACCCTTAAGGAATAGTCTGCATGGTCCCTTTGAGAACAATTTCTTTTGTCTGTGCCTTGGAACTCAGAGGTGAAGTTGCACAAGGGATGGTCCACACCCCACTGCCCACATTACATCACAAACTTGCAAGTTCACAACCTCCCGCCACCCCAACCCCCACCGAGTGAGACTCCCGCATGAAGGAGCCTGTGGAATGCCAGAAACACAATGGAGCACAAAAAAGGCTTAATGCTTCACCCTGCATTTTCGTGCAATGGAACCTGTGTAACCTGTGTAACAATGGAACCATGTGGAACCTTTGTAATTACCAGAGATAGATGTAAAAACAAAATCAGATAAAAGCAACTAAAATATTAGTCAACGTAGTGACTCACTGGAACCAACTAAGTACAGGTGGCAAACTTGAGTTCTGGCCTAAAGGACTGAGTCACCATCTCTATCACAATGTCAATATACTGAAAAAGAAATATGGTCTTTAACTCTGGGTCTGTACCTTTGAACTGAATTTGTCCTCTGTATCTCTCTCCTCACTGGGAGAGTCTATCATTGACCAATAGGGTTTAAGGTCCTAATGCGCATTATTTTCGAGATGATGATAGACTGAGTTACATTGGTGTTAAGAGGTTCCCAGTAAGTATATTTGCCAAAGGTTTTCAGTTTTCAGTAGTGGGAAAACATCTAAAATACAAGGACCAACAAACACAAAGTATTGTTTTGTTAGTGTCACACGTACCGTGAAAAGCTGGCCTGGCGTAATGTTTATATTGATCAAATCATTACAAAATAAAGCAGTACAATGCAGGATAAAGTGTAAAAGCCACAGACAAAGTGTAGGTAGACAATACAATTCAAGGTCATGAAGAGGTAGAGGGTGAAGTCAAGAGTTCTCGCTATCATACACAAGAGTCTGATTACAGTGAGATATTAGCTTAGCGGTTTTGTATCTTCTGTCTGATGGGAGAAGGAAGAAGAGAGGGTGGGGTAGTTGTGACTAGAATCAGGTATTTGCTCCCTGGAGCTTGCTTGGCTGTCCAGAAACTTGGCTAATCAAGTGTTGTTCTTCAAGCACCTCACGGTTATCAAGAAGCTGAGGAGGAAGATGGCACCCATGACCCAGGCACTATAATGGCGGAAGGTCCAAGTGCCAGGTGAGAACTGCACCGCTGTCCACTCAGTCGGCAGTGGGGTCCCGTGGTGGGAGTCTCATCACATTGATGACCCCCTCCCCCCCTGCCCCCCTGCCCCCTCTTTGCCAGGGCACTTTCACTGAGCCAGCCACATGCCTCAGGCAGCAATCCCAGATTGCTCCATTATCTGACAGTCTGCAGCAGCCTACTCAATGGCAGCTGGGCATCTGAGGTGCTGGGGAAAGAGAACAGCTTCCAGCAGCCACCTTGACAAGCCACCCAGGTCAGAATCAGAGTGAGAAGCCGTTCATCATCACTGGCAAAAATATATTGTGAGATGTGTTGTCTTATGGTCCTGGAACAGTGCAAGACTGTAAGTCACAATAATAAATCATAAACAAAACAAACATACAAAACAGTAAATGTCGCAAAAAGGAAAGAATCGGGTAGTGTTCGTGTGTTGATGGACCTTTAAAAACTCTGATGGCGGATGGGAAGAAGCTGTTCCTAAAACATTGAATGTGGGTCTTCTAGCTCCTGCTCTTCCACTCTGATGGTAGGAGTGAGAAGAGGGCATGTCCCACCTAGCTGTAGTCACTAGGCAATGGGACCAGGACACTTATTGCAAGACAGGCTTGTGATATTTCCATTGAAGGCTGGCATAGTTCCATTTCTGAGATGGTCCCATTTAATTTTACACTAATTCACAGCAGCTTTGCAGTACTATGTACCATCTCACTGAGGAGACTTCCTTCAGGAGATGTGTGGGAAGAAGTCCCTGTTTCATTGTGCCCACACAAAGCATTCAGATCCAATCCGGTTTGATAAACCATTCCAGACACTAGAATTTAGATGTCCCTGGGGAAGACACATCACCATTAGCATCAAACATACGTAGCTGTGGGTTTAACGTCATTGAATAAATTTGTTTGATTTAAACTTCGTCCAAAGGTAAATGATTTGGACAGAAATATAGATGGGCTGATCATCAAGATGCAGTGGACATTGGCAGAGTCGTGGACAGTGAGGAAGGTTGTCAAAGGATGTAGCAGGTTATAAATTTACAGGAGATATAGGCAGAGGAATGCCAGGTGGGGTTTAATCCAGACAAGTGCAAGGTTGCACTTTGTGAGATCAAATGTAAGAGGAAAGCATATAGTAAGTGGCAGGATGCTTAATAACATCGAGGGACCTTGGTGTGCAAGTCTTCAGCTCTCTGAAGGTGGCAGCACAATTGAATAAGGTGGTAAAGGTGTACGGCATTCATTGGCCAAAGCATTGAGTACAAAAGTTGGAAAGTCATGTTGCAGCTGTGTAAAACTTTGGTTTGGCCACATCTGGAGTATTACTCCTCTGTTACAGGAAGGAGATGGAGGATTTGGAGAGGGTTCAGAGGAATTCTACCAGGACGCTGCTCAGGTTAGAGAGTGCTAGTTATACAAAGAGCTTGGACAAACTTGAATTGTTTAGTCTGGAGCATCAGAGACTGAGAAGAGTCCTGATAGAAGTTTATAAAACAATGAGAGGCACAGATAGGGTAGATATTTCTCCCAGGGTGGAAATGTCAAGGATTAGAGGGCACAAGCCTCTAAGAGTGGGGAAGTTTAAAGGGAGCGTGCAGGGCATGTTTTTGCAAAGAGAGTGGCAGCTGTTGGTAATGCAGTGCCAGGGAGCAGGTACAATAGTGATGTTTAAGAGGGATTTAGAAAGGAACATGAACAGGCAGAGAACAGAAGGATGTGGATCATGTGCAGATGGGATCACTTGAATTTTGCATAATGGATGGAACAGAAACAGTGGGCCAAAGGGCCAGTTTGATGTGTGGGATTGAGCAAGACTTCTGTTGTCCCTCAGAAACACAAAATACTCTGCAGATGCTGGGGTCAAAGCAACACTCACAATGCGCTGGAGGAACTCAGCAGCTCGGGCAGAATCTGTGGAAAAGATCGGTTAACGTTTCGGGCCGGAATCCTTCATCAGGACAGTCCTGACGAAGGATTCCGGCCCAAAACGTCGACCGATCTTTTCCACAGACGCTGCCCGACCTGCTGAGTTCCTCCAGCGCATTGTGAGTGTTGTCCTTCAGAGTAAGGCAGCATTAAGATGAGCTGCCGGGTCAGTGTATATACTGAAAATGCTTGTTAAAAGATAAACACAAAATACTCTGCTGATGCTGGGGTCAAAGCAACACTCATTCAACTTCCCATTGTGTTTTCCCCTATCACCTTTCCTGCCTATCACCTCCCTGTTTCCCCTCCCCACCCCTTTATCTTTCCCCTTACTGGTTTTTCACCTGGAACCTACCAGCTTTCTCCTTCCCACCCTCCCCCCACCTTCTTTATAGGGCCTCTGCCCCTTCCCTCTTCAGTCTTGACGAAGGGTTCCGGCCCAAAACGTCGACCGATCTTTTCCACAGATGCTGCCCGACCTGCTGAGTTCGTCCAGCGTGTTGTGAGTGTTACTTGTTAAAAGATGTTTTGATGGAACAAGAAGCTTCTTTCTGCTGCACTGTACACAGGACAACAACAACTAACACCTTGTTCCTCATCTGAGAACACTCAGAAATCAGCGCCCTGTACAGACAGCTCCACAACGCCTGACATTACCCTCCCTGTACAGACAGCTCCACAATGCCTGACGTTACCCTCCCTGTACAGACAGCTCCACAATGCCTGACGTTACCCTCCCTGTACAGACAGCTCCACAATGCCTGACGTATTCCTCCCTGTACAGACAGCTCCACAATGCCTGACGTTACCCTCCCTGTACAGACAGCTCCACAATGCCTGACGTATTCCTCCCTGTACAGACAGCTCCACAATGCCTGACGTTATCCTCCCTGTACAGACCGCTCCACAATGCCTGACGTTACCCTCCCTGTACAGACAGCTCCACAATGCATGACGTTATCCTCCCTGTACAGACAGCTCCACAACACCTGACGTTATCCTCCCTGTACAGTCAGCTCCACAACGCCTGATGTTACCCTCCCTGTACAGACAGCTCCACAATGCCTGACGTTACCCTCCCTGTACAGACAGCTCCACAATGCCTGACGTTACCCTCCCTGTACAGACAGCTCCACAATGCCTGACGTATTCCTCCCTGTACAGACAGCTCCACAATGCCTGACGTTACCCTCCCTGTACAGACAGCTCCACAACACCTGACGTTATCCTCCCTGTACAGTCAGCTCCACAACGCCTGATGTTACCCTCCCTGTACAGACAGCTCCACAATGCCTGACATTATCCTCCCTGTACAGACAGCTCCACAATGCCTGACGTTACCCTCCCTGTACAGACAGCTCCACAATGCCTGACGTTATCCTCCCTGTACAGACAGCTCCACAATGCTTGAAGTTATCCTCCCTGTACAGACAGCTCCACAATGCCTGACGTTATCCTCCCTGTACAGACAGCTCCACAACGCCTGACGTATTCCTCCCTGTACAGACAGCTCCACAACACCTGATGTTACCCTCCCTGTACAGATAGCTCCTCAACGCCTGACGTTACCCTCCCTGTACAGACAGCTCCACAATGCCTGACGTTATTCTCCCTGTATAGACAGCTCCACAATGCCTGACGTTATCCTCCCTGTACAGACAGCTCCACAACGCCTGACATTATCCTCCCTGTACAGACAGCTCCACAACGCCTGACATTATCCTCCCTGTACAGACAGCTTCACAATGCCTGATGTTATCCTCCCTGTACAGACAGCTCCACAACGTTTGATGTATTCCTCCCTGTACAGACAGCCGGAGACAGTGGGCCGGCCAGCCGTGAACCGTGTTGCATCTCCTCATTGCTGTACAGCACAGAGATGGGCCCATTCTATCAATACTGGTCACTGTGCCAATCCATAGATATCCCAACTTGCCTGTAACGGATCTGGTTGCATCCTGGTATATATGACAATAAACTAATCTGATTAGTTAACAAATTTCACGACTCATGCCGGTGATAGTAAACTTAATTCTGATTCTGAATCTGAATGCAGGCCTGCGATAATCCCCATCTGTTACTTATTTTTATGCACACATTCTTTCTCTCACTCTCCTTTTTCTCCCTCTGTCCCTCTGAATATACCTCTTGCCCATCCTCTGGGTCTCCCCCCCCCCTTGTCTTTCTTCCCGGACCTCCTGTCCCATGATCCTCTCGTATCCCCTTTTGCCAATCACCTGTCCAGCTCTCGGCTCTATCCCTCCCCCTCCTGTCTTCTCCTATCATTTTGCATCTCCCTCTCCCCCTCCCACTTTCAAATCTCTTACTAACTCTTCCTGCAGTTAGTCCTGACGAAGGGTCTCGGCCTGAAACGTCGACTGCACCTCTTCCTATAGATGCTGCCTGGCCTGCTGCGTTCACCAGCAACTTTGATGTGTGTTGCTGCGATAATTCCATATCTCTCTATTCCCTGCTCATTCAAGTACCTGTCCAGATGCCTCTGAAATGTTGTTACAGTTCTTTCCACCACCACCTCCTCTGGCAGCTCATTCCAGATACCAATCACTCTTTGTGTAACAAAAATTACCTTCAAATCCCTTCCTCTCACGTTCTCCGAGAAGGTTCCAGGAGGCAAAGCATGAGCCCATGATCAACTCCATTTCTCGCTGATCTTGCCGATTCAAGTGTTGAGGAAGATTGGAACATCGAGGTGAGTGCAGAAGGCAGGTGAGTGTCCTGCAGCATCTACTGGCCTCTCACTCCCTGCTGCAAGAGGAAGATCTGTGTGTGACGGCCTCTCTGTCCGTCTCTCTCGCTCTTCCTGAGGGAAGGTCCCTGCATTCGAATGGTCTCTCTCCCTTGATACATTCAGAGCATGGTACCAAATTTCTGGGTTTGTGGTTTGTGGATTAGACTGCAGTTCCTGGTTGCTCCTTTATCTGTGCTATTTTGGGCGACCGTGACTTTGAATTGGGACGGCGTGCAGATAATGAATGCTGAGCTGAACTGAATATGAACTCTTTCAATTTTGTGTTTTATATTCCATGCTTTCACTTGCTCTTTCTTGTTGCCGTTTGTGCAATTTGTTTTTGTGTGGGGGGTGGTTGATGTGTTGTTGACATTGGCATGATTTGTTTTTGTGTGGGGGCTGGCTGATGTTCTTGTTGACATTGGCATGATTTGTTTTTGTGTGGTGGGTGGTTGATGTGTTGTTGGCATTGGCATGATTTGTTTTTGTGGGGGGGGTGGTTGATGTGTTGTTGGCATTGGCATGATTTGTTTTTGTGTGGGGGGTGGTTGATGTGTTGTTGACATTGGCATGATTTGTTTTTGTGGGCGGGTTGGTTGATGTGTTGTTGGCATTGGCGTGATTTGTTTTTGTGTGGGGGGTGGTTGATGTGCTTGTTGGCATTGGCATGATTTGTTTTTGTGTGGGGGGTGGTTGATGTGTTGTTGGCATTGGCATGATTTGTTTTTGTGGGGGGGTGGCTGATGTGTTGTTGGCATTGGCATGATTTGTTTTTGTGGGGGGGTGGCTGATGTGTTGTTGGCATTGGCATGATTTGTTTTTGTGTGGGGGCTGGCTGATGTTCTTGTTGACATTGGCATGATTTGTTTTTGTGGGCGGGTTGGTTGATGTGTTGTTGGCATTGGCATGATTTGTTTTTGTGTGGGGGTGGTTGATGTGCTTGTTGGCATTGGCATGATTTGTTTTTGTGTGGGGGGTGGTTGATGTGTTGTTGGCATTGGCATGATTTGTTTTTGTGGGGGGGTGGCTGATGTGTTGTTGGCATTGGCATGATTTGTTTTTGTGGGGGGGTGGTTGATGTGTTGTTGGCATTGGCATGATTTGTTTTTGTGTGGGGGGTGGTTGATGATGTGTTGTTGACATTGGCATGATTTGTTTTTGTTGGGGGGGGCTGGTTGATGTGCTTGTGCTTGTACAAGACTACCATGGTGGTCTGAGTTAGTTTCTGCTGGTGAGTGGTAGTGGAGTGCGCAGCAAAAGTGATCCCCTGATTAGACAATCGGTGACTTATTGAACACTCACAGTATCGCCCTGTGCTGACAGTCAGGTTCAACTCCTGGTGCCTTGATGGCCCCTCATTCTGCAGTGACTCCAGATTGTGTTGTTACACTGGGACAAGATGCTTCTCAGAGGGGGTTCTTCCTGAGGTTGAGGAGGCTACACATCTCACAGAGCACTCCAGTGACGTCTCCACATGTGGGCACTTCAATAAGCAGGCTTAGGGCCTTCCCCTTGCTGCCCTGGTTGTGTCATGGTTGCCATGGTAGCAATGCTCAGCTCAGTGTGTCGGATGCCATGGGACTGCATGTGGTCCATCTGCCAAGGCCTATTTGTTGGGACAGGTTGTGACGAGCAAATGCTTAGTCAGGAAGGAGATAGAAACACTTGCCCTCCTATTGAGCAGAAGATACAAAAGCTTGATAATATGCAACACCAGGCTCAAGGACAGCTTCTATTATGCCGTTATCAGATTCTTGAATGGACCACTCGTACGCTAAAGATGAACTTTTGATATTCATGGCTATTGAACTTTATTTGTCTACCTGCACTGCTCTTCCTCTATAGCTACAGCACTATATTCTGCAGTCTGCTTTCTGATCAATGTGCTTATAAACACAGGAGATTCTGCAGATGCTAGAAATCCACAGCAACACGCACAAAATGCTGGTGGAACTCGACAGGTCAGGCAGCATCTGTGGAGGGAATTAAACAGTCAATGTTTTGGGCTGAGACCCTTCATCAGGACTTGAGTGTATTTATGTATGGGCTGATCTGTCTGGGTGGCATGCAAACAAAAGCTTTTTAGATTAGATTCTAAAAAGATTTGCACTGTATTTCAGGAGATTTGACAGTAGTAAAACGATTACCAAGAATTAACGGTCTATCGGGGAGCAGCGGGAATTTACATCAATCTTCGAGTAGGCAGCACAGTAAAAACTCAGCAAAGTACAATCAAATGTTTGGACCATCATCATTTGGTGATTGGAAACCAGGAGTATAAACAGAAAATGCTGGAAATGTTCAGGAATACTGCTGCACCTGCTGAGGTATAGACAGTTAATGATTCCATTTGGTGCATTTTTTGTCTAAATAAAGCAGAATATCTGGTCATTTGTCTCACTGCCGAATCATTAAGTATGCCTGATACTGAGTACATGAAGGCACCAGATCAGGTAGAGGATTTAAACCAATAATCAGCTCAGCTACAACTCACTGAATAGCACGGTAGACTTAAGGACAACGTGGCTACTTACGCTCCTGTTTTCAACGCTCTTGTGTTGATGTGGGATCTTGCTATGTACAAATTGGCAACCATGGCAACAGTGACTGCTCTTTGAAAGTACTCCACTGGCTGTAAAGTTCAGGGTAAATTGAG